>NC_140969.1:94246203-94278703 GCF_056783735.1 Eptatretus burgeri
ATATTTCAGGAATGTCGTACATATCAGCAATGTCACACTTTAGACAGATTTCTTCTGCACTCTTATATGGATTTCCAGCAAGTTTTCAGGTGATCATAAATTATCCTTTCATTGAAAACAATTATGGAAGAACTGCTGATATAATTTATGGTATTTTAGGTTTTTGAAAGACTTGAATGATATGCGATTTCCCTCAATTTCGTTTTTGCATAATATATTCGCATGTGTATAACACTTGGGATCTTCTACCCTTTGACATCAATTTGTTGACCAGTTAGGTAATGGTGGTCCCTCTGAGGTACAGACAAGCTACAATGAGTGATCTATATATTACGTATGCACTATGCTGCTTTGTGTCTTTTTAGACTGGAACCAAACTTTCCACTCCCACACAGGTACCTCCACCGTTATTCCCTAAATCAACCCACTTACCACCACCTGTACATGCAATAAATTTTCTTTCCAACCTTTACCCCCTTACCCTATAGCAGTTTCTTAATATAACTTTTCATAAACCCCCCCCCCCCCCCCGCACTTCTCTGCACACGTAATACGTAGAGGGAGCCAAATTGCATAGATGATTACATATATATATATATATATATATATATATATATATATATATATATATATATATATAATATTGTTGAAGACCACGAGGGAGGGGAACTCCCTTGGGTTCCCACCAGACCCTCCGGATTCACAGGCCGTCGCACACGGATAACTCCGTGACGTGGTGGATCGCTAATCGATCGTGAATGCCAATAACTCAACCATATGACTTAGCATCCTCTGTCTAATGAATACCGGTTACCTAATGGTCACGTGATTTAATTACCAGGGGACACACCCTTGGTACGCCTTGTTCAAACCGGATCACCTTATCAGATCAGATGCAGCCGAGCGTTGACTCCCCAAGGATGGACCGGCTCAGAAACAGATCGTTGGGGGATAATGTCCCTGCTAGGCTAGGATACGGACCATGCTGGACCAATGAAGGAAAAGAAGAAAACGAGCTGGGAATATTTCGATACACAGCATTAATCTACAATTGGGTGAGGAAAGGTACAGTATGTGGCACAGAAAATGGGGGTTATTGGAGTGTACAGCAGGGATAGCAAGGAATTTGTGGGGTGTGACAAAAGGCAAGCAATTTACAAAAGCAGACAAAGAGCAGACTTATCCCGTTATATCTTCTATGAGCTTAACTTATGCTACAACAGGCACCAACACACACACACACACACACACACACACACACACACACACACACACACACACACACACACACACACACACACACACACACACACACACCCGAGGAAGGTTATATAGCCAGAAATAAAGAGAGCAGATAAGGACTAATGGCCTCGCAATACCTGGTGTGGTCAGCCGACCGCGCAACCCAGTATGCTCCGTGGGACACTCCGCTTGAGCGATCCCACCTTAAGAGTCGGCGCGTTACCTCCTACTTAATCACCTTTCCGGGGCTCGGGGAAACTTGTGCTCCACACTGGTCCCAGAAGAACGTCTGTCGCACGCCAACCCCGAGTGTGGATGCAGCGACAGGCAGATAATGAGGAGCAGTGAAGAGAAGGTGGAGAGAGGTGAAGGACAGGGCGAGGAAAACAGGTGAAGATGAAGGCGAGGCAACCAGGCAAAAAAGGAGGGGAAGAGAGCGGACGGATTCACGATCCACCTTTTATAAGCCCCGGGTGAAGGGTGGGGTGATGACCCGAAGCGACACGCCATTACCAGAATTGCGCTTCCTTGCTGGGCCACCGCAGTCATAGTCCCGCCCTGCCAGGCTCCTCAGGCCGGAAGCGGTCTCATGCGCACATCTGGTGCGACACAGCCCGGATCAAGGGAACTCTTTCCCGGGCATCGCCGGTGAGATGCAGTTGGTGCTGTTGACGTGCTTGGCCTGTCCCTACACCACACAGTCTGAGTGGCCTCGGCAGTGCAGCATGCCTCTGTATGGTGGTGAATTGTACCAATGCGGAGGTGCGAGGAGGCGCGGGATGATTTTTCCCGTGTGCGGGAGATGTTGGTGATCGAGGTGGTGAGTTTTTGGTGAGCAAAAGTTGAGCAAGGTGAGACGCCGTTTTAAATTGGTGCGCACATTTGAATGAAAGGGTGCGCCATGCGCGCGCTGGGCAGTGATTTTGTTTGTGTGGTGATTCACAGGAAGCTGCTTGGTGTGTGCTTGATTTGATTTGTACCCTGGACAAAAGGAAAGGGTTGAAATAGAAATCAGAATCGAAGATAGAGATGTAGCTATTCGACCTCCCTATTCGATCCACGCAACGCACTTCATCCCGTTAACCCACTAAAAACGAGGGAATGGTCTGACTGCACGAAGACTAACGAAATAACTTCTTGGGGATCACTGTATGTCGGGTGCCATTGCCTTAGAGGCATGCGATTTTGCAGAACCGCAACAATATGTGTGTATATGTATACATATATATATATATATATATATATATATATATATATATATATATATATATATATATATATATATATATATATATATATATATTGTTGCGAATTCGCGCCCGCCGGCGTGCGAGCGGCCACGTAACTCGAATCGCGGCACGTCGCCCACCGGACGGACAATTCTTTCGTGACCCTCTCGGACTAACGCCAGGAACTAGTCACGGGTGGGCCTTTCGGCCTCACCACGATCGTGCCAATCGGCCCCCGCGTGGGATAGGGTTGTTCGCCAAATTCGACCTACCTAAGTACCCACACGGAGGGTAGACCGGGCGATCACACCTCGCCACAGGTCGACTCCGGACACGGGCCCCTGAAGCGACCCGTTCCGTACTATCGGGATAACCGAGCGGTGTTATATCGTCGACCTCGACGGTTCCGATTATTATCGGGCGTATTAAGCCCACTACCAACCCTTTACGTGAAGGAAGATGGAGATTCAATTAAAGAAAAGACGAAGCGAAACGGGAAAAACAGTTCAACATAATGCACATTTATTCCGCGGCACACGGAAAGCACACATATACAATTACAACAATTATGCACCAAAAGCAATTGCAACAAAAGAAACACAACAATGCAGAGATACGACCGACTACGCGAGCACACGGCAACACTTACACAGTTTTACTTTACAGACGGCGCCGACAACACATATACTCAAAAGCAAAAGAAAAGGGCCACCCTCAACGACAAGGGGACAGATGGGCCTGTGGGCCGCGAGACCAGGTGGAGCCTACCCGTCTTGTGATGAGCCGCAAATGTGGCGGCGGTGCCTCGACTCCGCGCTCCTTCGCGGGTTTCGTTGGCACTGCTTGGAGTGGGGTGGGAACAGGGCCCCCTTTTCGCACTATCTCAGCGCGGGGGGGGGGGAGGGGGGAATTGTTGATGCTCTGGGGAAAGAGGATAGCTGGCTTGCTTGGGTCCCGCGACGAGCGACTCCACTGCGACCTTGACCGCGCTCCCGGCTTCCCCTCTCTGCAGCTCCCTGACAGACTCCGAACCCCGACAGACTCCGATCTCCGACAGACTGACTCTCCTCCAGACCCGACTTGACTGCTGCTGCCACACTCTGCCGCTGCCACACTTCTCCAACTCGCCTTGACTCTTCTCCAACTCCCTTGACCGAAAAACTCTCCTGCTGCCACACTTCTCCAACTCGCCCGAGCCCATAACTGACTGAATTCACCCCACGCTCGGCGCTTTATAGTGGTGTAGGAGATCCCATATGCAAATTTCTGGATCAGAACGAGCTCGGGGGTGGAGCCACGCTCGCCCATTGGACGGAGAAAAAGGGGCGTGAATCTCCCCTGATCCTCGAATTTGCATATATCGATTCAACTCCGACGCGCCTGGAGGCGGGGCCAAACCGTCCCGCGCTTGCTGATTGGACGGATCAGAAGTGGGCGTGTATCATTCCTGATTCGACTTCTCCTCGGAAAGGCCGCACTTTGTACCCGCGGCTCGGCGCGCGCCCTGTACGAGTCCAGGACAGCCTGACGCTCGGTGCCCACAAAGGGTGCGGGAATGGCCGCAGAAGGAGAGGCGAAGGTGGTGGAGGGTCTAAAGTGGCGGTCCCTGGCCACGGTGACGCTTGGAATGGCGGTGATGCGATGTTTGCGGGAGCAAGCTGTGAAGGTAAAGGTCGTGGCTGTTGGCGTTGTTGTTGTTGTGAAGCGGCGTTGCGGTTGGTGGTTGTTGTGTGATGGCGGTTGAGACGTGGTTGGTTCAAAATAAAGATAGAACAGAAAAACGGCTATCTTAAAGGGTCGCAGCCCGAATGAATGACATTTATTCCCCCCAAACAATGGGTTTGGGGCGAACTACATATGTACTTACAGAGATATCTCACCTTCTTCTTCTTCTTCTTTCGGCTGCTCCCGTTAGGGGTCGCCACAGCGGATCATCCGTATGATCCGCATAGTGATTTGGCACATGTTTTACGCCGGATGCCCTTCCTGACGCAACCCTGGTCGCCTCTTACGACACAGGGATATGGTACACCTATTTTAACCGGGGTATACACCGGCCCAGTATACTGGTACTCATTTCGCCGACCTCGGAAGGATGACAGGCTGAGTCAACCCCCTACAGAGATATCTCACCTACGGGACCTGAATGGTGGTTTGCGAATTTCCTCAACCGCTACAATATAACTCTCTCACCTATAACATAATTCGGTTGTGCTTCAAAGATCAACCTTTGGCATCTGTTAGAATTCCTTGGCCTCACCATAAGCCTTGTCTTGGCTTGGAAGGATCATGTTAAAGCTCTTTTGTCATGTCTGCCATCATGTGTGTGTCGTTTGTTTGTTTTAAAACCATCAAGTCCTTTAATCCACACTTGTCATATTCTTGAGACATAAAGGAATTTGCTTCCACAGCAATGGAGGTGTCATCAGCACTGTGACCCCGTGGTCTAATTTTGAGACCTTTAATGACTCGATACCATCCAAAGCGCGTCATCAGCCCCTTTTAATCTGGTTCCGAGAAACAAAGTCTGTTACCCGTTCCCTTCAGGAGGTTCTTATCTCTCAGCTCTCTGCCTTTCCTTTTGTTTTGCACCACCTGTCCTGGCTGTTAACCACCTCACTCACTCAGCAGTTATCCACTTGTCGACTAATCCGCCGTCATTCACCTTCCTGAGTCAAAGATGTTTGCTCCCCTTTGCTCATTTGTCTCCTTTTGTCCTGCCTCTAGAAACTCCTCGGACAAGCTTTCAAAGTGGCCACCTTCTGTTACTTCGTGATGAATCACAGGTCCATGTCGACCTTTCACTCTGCTTGTATATAGCGATGCCTGACTGCTTATAGTGCCTACCTCCATGATCGCCTTCACAAAAACAATTCTTCGTTGTTTCACTTCGACTCTGGGTATCACCGGCATCCGCGTTTAGAAACATAGAAATTGTTACCTTGGCCAACGAAGGTGAAGGAGGTTCTGTTTTCACCCCCTGTCTGTCTGTTTGTTTGTCTGTGTGCAGGATATCTCAAAAAGTGAAATTTGTTGGGGCAGGTTCGGTGTGTGACGAGGACGAAGCGATTCGATTTCGGTGAAGATCCTGTTCCACGGATCGGACTACGAGAATTTTTGAAAGTGATTCTTCACCATTGAGATTATAATGTTTCTGAGCGTGCCAAACAGGATGATATGGAATGATATTTCAAGAACGTATTGGGCCCGATATGTTGTTGTGGATCAGGCGTTGCGTGGTGGAGGTGTGCACTCCACCGGGTGCCCTTCTCGTTTTTGACGTCATCATGATAGTAGATTTGATCGTTTGAAAGTGCAGTTTGTTGCGAGTTGTGAATGAGTCATATTAACTCCCATCTGTGACTTTTCACACGATTCGTAATTCACCACGGACAGCTCATCACAGAGCGATGGTGACGTGGCTGATCTTGACGCACAAACGGAGCCTCTGTGGCCTTGCCCTTATTTGGGTCATTTTTAGGGTTTCTGTGCGATTTCCACGTCGCTCAGCTCGTCGTCGTCGTCGTCGTCGTCGTCATTGTGGAAATGCAAATGACGAATTTGTTTCGTATCATTCGGGCGACATCTCTGTATCGAATGCTTAATCAAAAAAATTATGAAATCCAATGCAATTAGAATGTTTTAATGGGTTTATTTATTTATTTATTTATTTATTTTTACTTTTTGTCGGATCTAAGGTTGGTAGTGGAGATGCCACACTCATATGGACACACAGACAAATACACAAGACACAGCACAGGACTGTTAGACGAGACAAACAAACACAGCCGCTGAGTTTGTGGGAGGTACCCTCACTTGCCGGAGAACTCTGTGCACCATTGATGTCACAACAAGGGTTCCACCTTTCTCAGCGCACTCAGCGGGGCATTTCCTCAAGAGGAGTTTCCTCCTCCCCATGGATGACAACCTATGGGGGATTGTCCGCGCTATTATCCTCGTCAATGCTGAATGTCAAGCAATGAAGCAGCACATACGATTTTTGATGTCCTTTATGCGACTCAGCCAGGGTTTCGACTGCCGACCTCCCAAGGAGGAGACACTCTAACCATCACACCATCAGGCACTGAGTTCCACGTTGATGTCATCATTCAGATAAATCCACATCATTTTTGCCTTAATTTGACTGCTGCATCTCGATTTGCCCCGGTTTCCCCCGATTTGTCAGGTACCTTTTTTGTTAGGTCAGGTCAGATTAGATATGTGACTTGCTCCAGGTACCATGTAAACCTGTACTAACCTGTTCCATGGTCGGGTTGTCGGCGACTAAACTCTCTCCCTCAACAAGTTTCTTAGTGAGGAGGGTGGATGATCTGGACACCCAGCAGGATTAAAAACAAAACCTGTCAAAGGGCGGAGGAGCTCCATGTGAGCCAACGGTCATCCATATCTAGTGCCCAACTGTGTCTGCGGACGTCCTCCTGCAGTTGGGTTACTTTTTTATTAGGAGGTTGGTGGCAGGATTTGCACTCCGGCCACCGTAAAACCCTTCATTCCGCAAAACACAAAAACGCAAAAAAAATCTGAAAACCCACTCCGTGGGAGTACCTCCTGTGCAGCTTGCCTTCGCAGGGCAGCTCACCGGATGACGGGATTGGGGCAAAGCCTTCGTGACCCCCAATCTTTGATGATAGGAGGGAGACCACGGGGTAGCATTCCCAGGTCAGATTGCGGGAGAGTGTGTCGCAGTGGTGCTGAGGTGTCATCCACCAGACGGCGGTCTCCTTGGGTTAACCTGAGGCGGTCCCTTCGGGTGGGTGCCTGGAATGTCCTACCCCAAAGAGAGGATGATCACCTGTCTCTGTTATCATCTGAGCTCAAGCGTTTAGACATCGGGATTGCAGCTCTCTCTGAGGTTCGGAGACCGGATTGTGGCGAGATCATGGTGGGTGGTTACACCCACTAGTGCTTTGGTCACTCTGATGGTTTCCATGCCCAAGGAGTTGCTGTCGCTGTGTCTAATAAGCTGACCCCAATGATAATTGAGGTAACACTGGTCAACGAAGGTATTATGAGACTAAGGATTCGTCACTCCTTAGGTGTCATTTCCCTGGTCTCTGTTTATGCTCCGACTGAGGCGAGTGATCTCACCCTGAAGGACACATTCTATGCCACGCTCGAGTCTGTGGTTGATCATTGTTCCAGGCGAGATACTCGACTAGTCTTGCAGGATATGAATGCATCGACTGGAACTGATTGGGATTGTTACAAGACATGAGTTGGTTCCCATGGGTCTGGAAGTAAGAACCAGAATAGCACTAAGTTCCTTGACTTCACAAGAAGTCATGGACTGAGAGTGGCCGGTTCATGGTTTCAGTGCCCACAAGCTCATCGCTGGACTTGGTATTCCAACGCTGGTGGTTTTGCAAAGGAGATTGACAATGCACAGGTTGATGGTCACTGGAGGATGATCCAGAACTGCAGGGTCTACTGGAGTGCTCAGTTCCTCAATACTGACCACAGGCTTGTTGTAGCAACTCTGAAGTTGCAGCTTAAATCCCGGAGAATGGAACCATCCCAGCCTAGGCTGGATGTTGGCAAGCTCAAGGATGAGAGGGTACCTGAAGAGTTTGCGAGCAGGCTGAGTGAAGATTTGGGGATTCTGGGTGCTTTGGAGGATCCTGAAGAGTTGTGGAGTGCCTTCAACACGACCTTCGTTGATGCTGCCGGTGGATGTCTTGGAACTCACCGTGGGGCGAAGAAGAATTTTGTCTCTCAAGGGACACTGGATACCATTGACCAGAGTCGCAGGGCCAGGCTGAATAGCAGAGCTGAGCTGTTCAGGGAGCTGAGGCATAAGACTGAAGTGCACTGAGGGTGGAGAAGGAGGCCTGTGTGCGAGGAATCTGTGAAGGGGTAGAGCGTCACCTGTGGTCAAGTGATTCTCGTCATGCTTACAGGGGAATTCGGCCATTGCATTCCTCGGAGCCTGTCCCTCGGTGTACTGCAGTTAGAGCGGAGGGTGGTAGGCTCTTGACAGAGGAGTCCGAAGTGAAGGCCCGCTGGGCCGGTTACTTTGAGCGGCTCCACCAGGCCGATCCACCAGCTGTCGAGTTGAATGTCAGCGGTGTAACTATTCCTCTTGCTGACCCTCCAATCAACTGTGGTCCACCTTCGTTTGTGGAAACAGGCTGCGGTGAACCAGTTGAAATGGGGTAAAGCTCCAGGTGTCTGTGGCATCCATGCTGAACTTCTGAAGGCTTGTGAAAAAGCTGTACTCATGTCGTTGCATGCAGTTTTGTGCTCTGCCTGGAACACAGGCATCATCTGAACTGACTGGAAGAGGGGCCTTGTTGTCCCTCTCTGGAAAGGGAAGGGCGATTGCCAAGACTGCAACAACTCCTGAGGGCTGATGCTGCTCTCAGTGCCGGGCAAGGTCTTTGCTCAGATAATTGTTGATAGGGTTCACCACTATCAGCTTGAGTACCAGTGTCCAGAGCAGTCAGGCTTTACACTATAGATGTCAATGATTGACCGTATCTTAGCTCTTCGGTCCTCACCCAACCCAAACGAGAATTTTGGCAGGGGCTGCTTGCAGCCTATGTTGATCTTGGATGCTGCTATCCTGTCTGTACCTGTTTGTCTGTTTGTGGCGAGGATGTTGAGGTCACGGAGAGATTCACTTTCTTTTTTGGCAGTGATATTCATGTCTCTGCTGGCTGTGAGCCAGAGGTCAACAGACATCTGGGTCGGGCTTGGGAATTCATGGATTCACTGGACCATGGGGTGTGGCACTGCCGGTACCTGTGCGGGAAGATGAAAGTCCGAGTCTTCAGGTCCTTGGTTTTTCCAGTCTTGATCTATTGATGTGAGACTGGGACTCTGACCAGGGATCTGTGATGGAGACTTAATTCCTTTGGTACCAGGTCTCTTCGGAGAATCCTTGGCTATCGCTGGTCAGACTTTGTGTCCAAGGAGCGATTGCTGAGAGAGACTCAAATGAGATTTGGTACCTGCATAGTCCGTGAGCGTCAGTTGCGGCTGTATGGACATGTGGCTTGTTTTCCTGACGCTGATCCTGCTCACCAGATTCTGTCAGCGATGGAGCCTCGTGAGTAGAAGAGGCCAATGGGCTGACCACGTGCCTCGTTGTTGCAGCAGGTTGATCAGCATCTCAAGTAGAAGAGGATTGGCCAGGCATCTGCCTGGAGGCTGGCCAGATGGAGGAGGCCCCTGGAGCGGAAAGTGGATGCAGCGACGCGCTGCTCCAATACAGGCTCCCACACCTGACCTGACCTGCCCTCCCACCCCTTCACCTCATTCCTCCAACTCCACTCTGACCTTTGGACTCCCATCCCACCCCTCCCTCCTCCTACTCCATCCCTCCCTCCTCCTACTCCATCCCTCCCTCCTCCTACAGCATCCCTCCAACTCCTCCCACCCCATACCTCCAACTCCCAACCCATTGCCTTCCCTCATACTCCTACCCCTCTCTTCCCCTCCCTCATCCCACCCCTCCCCTCTCTCCTGGCTCCTACCACAAACCCACCCATTACCCTCCCCCCTCTTGCCCTCTCCCCCATAATACCATCCTAAATGAAAGCACATCACACAAAAAGGGGAAACAACACGATCTCGTGTTCAAAAAACAACAAACAAACAAACAAACAAAAAAAATCACACCATGTGACCTGTGTGTCGTGCAGCAGAGAAAATAAATGAATATCAGGTTCGAGGGGAAGGAGATCAGATATGCAAATAGGGTTTGAGTATATGGGGAGAACAGTGACCAGGGATGGTAAGTCATGCAAAGGTGCGGAGGAAGATTTAGGAGGGTGCAAATGTGTCGAGGAAGGTGGAGGGAGTAATGGCAGGTAGCACGGTATCACGAAAATTGAAATAGAACGTCCTGATGTCGTGTGTGATGCCGGCCTATCTTTACCGTCTGGAGATGGTGGCACTGACGGAGAACGACAGAGGCTGCAGGTTTGCGAGAACAACTAGGTCAGGAGGATTGCGGGAGTGAAGAGGGTGGACAGAAGGATGGATGGATGAACTGAGGGAGGAGATTGGTGTGCAGATGAGCTTGATGGGGAGATTGGTAAAATGCCGGCTGAGATAGGCTGGACACTTAGTGTGGATGGGGGAGAGGGGAAGGTAGGAGGTAAAGAGGTAGACCACGGTTGAGATGGGAGGACTGTCGTGTGAGGAGGGATATCCGTAAGGTATAGGTAGGTAGTTGGAGAGTGGAGAGAGTTGGCTGAGGACACGGGGAGGTGGAGGAGTATCATGGTGAAGGCAGAAGCTTGGTGCCATTGGACCTCACCCTTTATAAAGGGAAGAGGAGGAGAATTAACCAGATGACAATGAAGCACCGCACAACACCACAGGGTCCGCACTTTGATCCATCGACCAATTATTACAAAGGAGAATAAGATGGATTTTTTGTTGTGTGCAGCAGTGACAGTTTGTGGAATGACCTGCAGACCGTAGCATGGGGTAGCACAGGTAACCGAACACATACACAGGTGTGCACGCGCACACACTTTTGTATTTTTTGCCCATGAATTACCACTGTACCGTAGCGCGGGATGGAGCAGGTGACTGAACTGAGTCTGTCACTGCATACGTCATACCTCGTCATTCACGTCACCTTGCCATGTCGCTCACTCGGCACTGCTCCATCGTAAAATGACGTGTGTGAACCCCGTCGCTTTGCTGAATCTGGAAAAAAAAGGAGGGATATTCTGCTTATTTAAGTGTTATGGCGTTTTCAGAGCCACAAGGCTGTATAAACGCCAGGTTAACAAAGGAGCCTTTGGGAAATTCATAATACTTTTTGAATTTCCCCCGCTCTCTTTTAAAAATTCTCAAATGAGCTAAGATCCTCGTCCTCTTAATGATGACGTCATAAAAACGAATATGACGTCATTGTGGTGTGTCAGGTTCGTGATAAATTATTATCTGTGCTAATGCCCGGCTTGATTCCCGCAAACAAAATTCAAACAGCTTGCCTCGTTTCGGAAATAATGGGATAGGTGATTTCCATTAGCGGCGATATTATGACGTCAACTTTTTTTTTTCTCGGAAGGATTTCCAAAATCGGAGATGGTTACTGCCTGCGCGTGGGCTTTCTGCATATACATGGCAAGTTTCACGAAGATCCGATGAAAACTCTGGGTTGTGAAACAAAAAATGTCAAAAAATAGGAATGACGTCATAAAAATTGATATGACGTCATAGTGATGTATCATATGTGCGGTAATTAATCTCTGCTAATGCCCTGTTCGATTCCCGCAAACAGAATTTAAAAACCGTGCCGAGTTTCGGAGATAATTTTTTTAGCCGATTTCCATTAGCGGAGATATTTTGACGTCATAACTTTTCTTTCTCGGAAGAATTTTCAAAATTGGAGATCGTTACTGTCTGCGCAGGGTATTGTTACATATATACGCCAAGCTTCAGGAAGTTTCGATGAAAACTGTAGGCTGTGAAACAAAAAAGTCCACAAGAACAACAACGTGAGTAAGACTTAGAGATCCTCCACGAGGATCTAAAAAAATCCCCCCAAAATAAATAAATAAAACTGAAAAAAAAATTATTTCAATTTGTTTTCCCCCAAAGCACTTCCCGGCACTCACTGATGGACCTCTGAAAGTTTGACGAACATCCGTTGAACCAACTCCGAGAAAAATGGCGACGCACAGACACACAGACAGACAAACTTCTATACTCTTATTGTATAGAAGATAGTGACCAATTGTTTGCTTCGTCGTCATGACCAACCCATCGACGACATGTGAATTCGGCAGAGCATTTGCATTTGCGAAATAAGACATTTCATAATCCGAGAAACTGAGACGTTGTGAAATCTTGTGCATCAGGAAAATACCAACGTTGTAAAGCTGTCAACCGCAAGAAAGGTGATTGAAAGCGAGCCCAAGTGAGGTATGCACGAAGAAACAATGTTTACGTGGATAAGGGGCGGAGTGGGTTCAAAGACCCCCTCCATGGCCATTCGAAAATAATAATTACACAACTTGCACTCTTCAAAATGTGCTCACATGATGGCCCGGGCTGACACTCGCCTCGAAGCTGTCCAGCCTGGGTTTGAATCCCGACCCAGCTATAAACTGTCATCCCGGTGTTTCACCTCCAGGGAGCTTCATCAATACAGGGCATTGCATTTGAGTTCGTTTGTTACTTGGAGAAAATTTTTTGCCAAGCATGTTGGCCTGTTGCGGCGTCTGTCTGTTTGCCACGATTTTTGGCCACAGTTTTGAAGCAATCGTTCTGAAATTTTTGTGTATCTAGATGACCGTCCAAGGACAGCGACGCTTGATTTTGGTGAAGATCTGAATCGGGATGTTAAAATATTAAAACTTATTTTTCATCATCGAGAGATCGGGTCAAAAACGATATATAGCACGATATCTGAAAAAAAGTTTTGTATCAGCGAGATACAAAATGTAAACTGTTCAGCCTGGTGGAGGTATGTTCTCTACAGAGTGTCGTTCTCGTTTGCATCTGCTGTCTCAATAATTTTGACAACATCACTGACATGAAAACACTCTCCATCGGAAATTCAACTTCATTTGTTGGCAGAGGCGTTTACGATTGGATATATATCTATATAACCAGATATCCGGTCTATAGATACACCGTTCATACAAAGGGATCTCATGACCCAGCAGCAGCCAGCAAATTATTTTACACTCGACCCATCGAGGCGATATCCGTCCAAAAGCATGCTCTTTCTCTCGACTCGTACACATGGACAGTCTGTTTTGCCCCCTCCATGCACGACACGATGGTCTCATAGGAGAATAAACGCACAAGTCCAGGTGGGTTGACCGACTATCAAAAAGGTCTATAAGGCAACGCAACTTGGCAACCTTTTCAGGAGCACCTTCTTCTCCGATACCACTCTCGTCTTCTGGGAAAGGCATCAAAAGTGAATGCGAGTTAGAGAACTTCTTTAGTGTGGCACCATCTGCTGGCTTTATGATGTCAATACACAGAAGAACAATAACAGTAAGAACTAGAGGGGGAGCACTCGGGAGAGTGCAAAACCTCCGCCGCCAATACTGCTGGGTCACTCAAGTGAACCTTATATCTTATTCATTAAATATGTCAACAGTGCTGACAGAGTTATAGTTCTTTTCTCCATTTTTTTGTGGGGGGGGGGTGGAAATCACTGAAAACATGTAGAAATGCAAAAAAAAGAAATCGAAATTTTGTTGAAAAAAGTTGCAAAATTTTTTTTTCTGCAACAATTTTTTTTGGGGGGGTTGGAAATCACTTAAAACATGTAGAAATGCAAAAAAAAATTTCTCTAACAATTTTGGGGGGGGGTAACATTTTTTTGGGGGAGGTTGAAAATCACTTAAAACATGTAGAAATGCAAAAAAAAAAAATTTTCTCAAACAATTTTTTCTTGGGGGGGGGGACCAAGTCCAAAATATAATGGCATGATCCTTGGACCATACCTAACCCCCCCCACCAAGTTTCGTCGAAATCCGTCGAGGAGTTTTTCCGTAATACTGTTCACAAACAAACAAACAAACACACAAACAAACAGAAAGGGGTGAAAACAGTAACTTCCGATCTTCGATGGCGGAGGTTAACAAGTGAATAAAATAAAAAAAATTATGGTAAATTAAAAAAAGCAATGCAAGGATGACAATCGATAGTCTATAGGTTTAAAACAACATCGGGATGATGTTGGTTTAGACTTTAGAGAGTAGCTCACAAACAGTATTGCCATCACATAACAATCCAGACGTCACTGCCTCCTTTACACTTCATCAGTTCTTGCTTCAAGCTTCCACCACAAACACTCCACTGGTTACAACAGTACTCGATTACTCTTGTAGTGCAGCCACATACTGAGATTCTACAAATTAGCATTAGCAGCCCGACTACAATGTTAATGCCATAACATAAACATCTTCTTACAAACTGCATGTATATATATATATATATATATATATATATATATATATATATATATATATATATATATATATATATATATATATATATATATATATTTGTTCCTTATGAACATCCACATCTTTAAGTTACAAACTCCAAACTCAAGGTACAAAAAATACAACTTTGCATGGGGGGTAACATAGGCAATGTGGCTGCAGCCTCATGTGGGGTTGTAGGGGGTAGGGGAGGGGGGTGCAAGTTCTCTGTTGAAATGTATACCGTGTAGCACTAACTGGTGGTAGCGGCAGAGGGTATTATAATTTCCAAATTTCCTTTGGCTACAATGTTACTTTATTCAAATTTCTCTTCCCACACAATCTGCACTAATAAATGTTTGTGTGTGTGTGTGTGTGTGTGTGTGTGTGTGTGTGTGTGTGTGTGTGTGTGTGTGTGTGTGTGTGTGTGTGTGTGTGTGTGTGTGTGTGTGTGTGTGTGTGTGTGTGTGTGTGTGTGTGTGTGTCCTCCATAACTCCAAAACCATGAAACCTATCAGCCTGAAACCTTGCACGCATACTAATAAACTCCAAGGAAATGCATGACTTATTGGGTGTTTGGGTTAATTAATACACCCCTTTTGAAGATAATTAATTAACGGCCTTATTTAATTATATCCCTAATTGGGCACTCATTAGCCACCTTGCTCTCTGGGGTATTAAGATGTATGCTGGGTTACTTTTCCGGGGACTGAAGTCGTCATGTTTTTTGGCCTGCTCAACCTTGCCTTGAGTTGGAACAAACCGCAATGATTTCATAACGATTAAGTTTTTAGATCCTCGATCTAAAAATCAAAGGAGGATCTCTAAGTCTTTCTCACGTTGTTGTTCTTCATCTTGTGGAATTTTTTGTTTCACAGCCTACAGTTTTCATCGAAACTTCCTGAAACTTGGCATATACATGTAAAAATACCCTGCGCAGACAGTAACCATCTCGGATTTTGGAAATTCTTCCTATAAAAAAGTTAACGTCATAATATCTCCGCTAATGGAAATCGCTGATACCATTATCTCCGAAACTGGTTGTTTCACAGCCTACAGTTTTCATCGAAACTTCCTGAAACTTGGCATATGTATGTAGAAATTCCCTGCGCAGGCAGTAACCATGTCCGATTTTGGAAATTCCTCCTAGAAAAAAGTTGACGACATAATATCGCCGCAAATGGAAATCGCCTAAAAAATTATCTCCGAAACTAGACAAGCCGTTTGAATTTTGTTTGCGGGAATCAAGCCGGGCATTAGCACAGATAATTATTTATCGCAAACCTGATACATCACAATGACGTCATATTCGTTTTTATGACGTCATCATTAAGAGGACGAGGATCTTAGCTCATTCGAGCTTGTTTTTTTCTTTTCCACTTTCCTCATTCATATCAAATGCCTATTCACAATAGCTATGAATCGCTGTATATATCACTTTTGTTAGCGCAATAGTTTTCAAAGTAGTAGCTTGGAGTGATTTTATGCATTATATGATGTGATTTTCCACGATCTACTCTCACGAACCAATTAAAGTACATCATCGAAATGTAATTTCGGTTTTGAGGATCGGATATCATCTGGACTAAATAAGTGTCGAAAGCTGGAGTGAAATCTGATAAATTTAAAGAAATAAAGAGTCTGACAACGAAGCCGATAGACCTAGTTACTTTAAGCAAGCAAGGCGATGTTCCTTCCTTCTCCATATATTAACAAGAAAATGTGAAATTATTAAAGCATTAAACTTAATTTTTTCGACTGTATGGAGAATCATATCAAGTAAACAAAAGATATAGGAATGTGCTAAAATTAACCAGCTTCATTGAGTTGCATGATTTAATGCATTCGCTGCTTGACCTCGTGCCCTGTCCTCCAGAGGGACTGCTTCCCTATAGCATCTGCCAGATCTGTGTATATATTTTTGGAAGTTTCAAGAGGTGGTCTACATGGAATCAAAGCAAATATGGTGAAAAAACGAACGTTTAAAAATAAAGTTATAACGCTTGCACGGACCGCGAACTGATATGCCACGTGGCTGATTATTATCTGCTCTGTTTATTTCACAGGCAATTAAACTACGCGACATCTCCGGGGTTGTTCTACATTAAGCAGCAACTCTTTTGTGGATTGTCGTTATTTGAACGAATTCATTTGATTTCTTTAACTACTGCGGGCACGGTGAAGTTCGGCATTAAAGTTAAAGGGATCCTATATGGTATGTAGTCACAGCTTGGCTAGCCGTTCCTCATAGACCATTTAATGGGAGTGCTTGCTTGAGTGCTTAAGCCACTTGCCGAGTGCCCTACATTCGATGGTGGTCCAGTTTGTGTCCCGATCAGGATGTACAGTCGGCAGTTGCTACAGGGTAGAGGTACATGATGTACAAAGTTTATATGGTTTCTCTTTGTGAGTTTCAAAGGAAAATATTATCGTGGTCTGGCGGTTTGGTTAATCCCCACGCCCAATTGTGGTGGACGGGTGGTTAACACCGGCCAGCCCGGATAGCCGAGCGGTTTTCCTGAGGAGGTGGACACGTGATCCTCAGAGATCATCACGTGTGCCAGAGTGGCATTGGAGTGGCAAGGGTAATTCAAAACGTAATAATAATCATGAGATAAATTAAAGCCTAAAGTCAAGGCACCTCTATACAAGGACTTTGATCCAGACAAGGGGATAATAGACAAAACAAAATGAAACAAAACAGACAAAACAAAATGAAAGAAAATCCTCCCTTTTTTCTGGCACTTAGCTTGGTCCAGAGATGGTCTTTATGGAACTTTGGAATCGAGGAGCTTCATCCTGCATGGGTAGACGTGCCCCAAAATGGCGCCAAGCCACTCTCTCGCAGGAGAAATGTACATGAGGTAATTCATGAGTGGTATTCAACACCAAGGCTCAGAGACAGCCATGCGACTTCCCAGTCAATCATGCTTGCCAATACGCTGTCTGCAAAATGGCGCCGCCCCCTTCAGCGACATACACGAGGCTACGAGGTCCGTATCTCACGACCAGCCAAGAGTCGATACCCAGCGTCTTGCTCAGTACTCGAGCCAATTCACAGCACAACACAAGAATCACACAGCCATTTTGTCGTGCCGAGAAGAGACAACACAAGAAAGCCAGATCCTCCTTCCCAGCCACGTTCCTCTCACGCCTACAACTGCGAACCTCATCCTTCTTTATGTATCGAAGGAAAGCCATCTATCATGCCCTGATCTTTCAAGCCATCTCCTAGCTCTCTCGTCTCTCGACCACATACATTCCTTACTTACACACTGAACTGAACCAACTGAACCAACAACCAAACCTCTTCCTTCTCACGTCACGCCCCTCGTCTACAAAAAAACGCCCCTCGCCCCTCGTCTAATTTCCCTGAACATCTACAAAACGTGATTGTAGGCCTATCAATGTGTGAGAATTGACAATTTGGCAAATAGAGAGATACACTGCATGGCCAAAAGTATGCAGACAAACCTTCTAATTAGTGGATTCGGCTATTTCAGCCACACCCATTGCTGACAGCTGTATAAAATTAAGCACACAGCCATGCAATCTCCATAGACAAACATTGGCAGTAGAATGGGCCGGAATGAAGAGCTCAGTGACTTTCAACGTGGCACCATCATCGGATGCCATCTGTCCAACAAGCCAGTTCGTCACATTTCTGCCCTGCTAGAGCTGCCCCGGTCATCTGTAAGTGCTGTTATTGTGAATTGGAAACATCTCCGAGCAACAACAGCTCAGACGTGAAGCGGTCGGCCACACAAGCTCACAGAATGTGACCGCCGAGTGCTGAACCATGTAGTGGGGGAAAATCATCTGTCGTCAGTTGCAACACTCACTACCGAGTTCCAAACTGACTCTGGAAGCAACATCAGCACAGCACTGTTTGTTGAGAGCAGCAAAGGGAGGACCAACTCAATATTAATGCCCATGATTTTGGAATGACATGTTGGACGAGCAGGTGTCCACAAACTTTTGGCCATGTAGTATTTGATAAGATTATATTTGAATTCAATATAAACTAATGCACTTTACACTTAATAAACAAGGTTAAAACTACATATTTACCTCCGCCATTGAAGGTGAAGGAGGTTATGTTTTCACCCCTGTCTGTTCGTCTGTGTACAGGATATCTCATAAAGATGGAGATGGATCCGGATGAAATTTTGTGGATAGGTTTGGTGTGTGACAAGAACGAACTGATTCGATTTTGGTGAAGATCCCGATCCGGATGCGACTACTAGAATTTTCAAAGTGATTCTTTACCATTGAGAGATCGGGCCAAAAACGATATATAGCATGATATCTCAAAACATTGCAGACGGATTTGGATGAAACTTTGTGGACATGTTGGGTGTGTGACAGGGAAGAATTGATTCAATTTTGCTGAAGATCCGAATCCGGATCTTGACGCTATGATCAGCTTGCAAGACGCTATGATCTGCTCGACAGACCTCCCATTCAAGATGAGCATGACTGTGCAGACATCCCAAACATTGAGAACATCTCCGACTACAAAGCAGCCGCCATCAGCTCCATTGCAGGATTCGTTGTCTGCATGATAAAAAAAAAAGAAGATAACCTACATCCCATGCACACAAGCATTGCCATCAGGTGATGGATCTTGTCACGAGTTTGTCTCCATTAAAAACCGAGAGCTGCGGAAAGCATCTTCCGGTGTCATCTCTGTCTGGCTTGAAACAGCGAAGTGCTTTCAACGATTGGTGAAGATATTAAATGGACATCTGCCCCAAGGACCAGGAATCTCTGAGGGGATAGCCACAAGTGTCCTCCAGAACTGTGCTCACTTGAATCTCTTCCCTGACCTTCACTCACATCAGTTAGATACACCAGTTGAGGATAATCACACACACAGCCTTGTCAAGCTGGCATCTACATCATACTCTAAAATTAAGCTTTACTAAATGGGTAAACAGAAATCGGAAGCAATCACTGGTGACAAAGTGAGAAAAACAATTTCAAAGTTCATTCTTTTTCGGCTCCCAACGATCATTAGTGATTGTAAATGTTGATATCTTGCCATTTGTACATATTCCTTATTTTGTGATAGTATGACAATGTTCATTCATATAATCATTTGTTCTCCACCTATTATTCTCCACTGTATTGATATCAGTTGTCACCTATTATAATGCTTTTAAAATGTCTGTTTGTCAACATATTTAAAGTACTTGTTGTGTGCAGTGTGTAACTCTCTGCACGATGTTAATTAACAGTTGTGTGAATTTTATTTGTCATTTTTTAAAGCACATTAAACATGTTAGGCAATTGATATGTTCAGGCTCACTTATGGGATATCAAAGCAGTGGATGAAACTACTTTCTGCACATTAAGTATTAATAACATTGTGTTTTAATTGAAACTTGTACGTATGACAATGCTCTGTTTTTGTTTTCATGTAAATATGTTTGTTTAAAATGTTGTTCAACATATATGATGTATATGCCTGCTGTTGGCTTAATGGTTCAGGTGCTGGGTTTGGGATCTGAGGATCCTGAGTTCAAATCCCACTCGCTGTAGAATTAATACCAGGTGGGGTTGACTCTGCCTGTCATCCTTCTGAGGTTGGCAAAATGAGTGCCAGATTGCTGGTATACTGTGTTGGAGTGTTGACTTGTCCAGGACTGTAACCAAGGAGACTGCTTCGGCAGCACCAACGCTCTGCCGGGAGTATAGTCCCGATGGATGGATGGATATATTATGATGTATGCAATAAAATATTTTATCAATTCATTGGTCTTGTAGATTCCAGTATGTCAGAAGATGAGTGATACAGAATTCATAACAATATATGCATGATCTTCATTCACTTCTCATTTAAACCAGAGGCTAAATATACTTATAAATAATGCATAACAATAATAAAAAATTGCTACTTGAATATTTTTAATTTTAGTTGGTAAAATATTCAACAATGATAAATAGTTTACGACTAATGTTGAAAAGATGATATTCAATTAAAAAAATTTTTGGCTTTGAAGCTCATCTGTCAGATTTGACATCTGTCAAAAATGTTGTAGCTACACAAGAATTATGCACAGTCCTTGCAAACATTTTCCCTCGCCATGATCTTTACAAAGTTTCAGACTTGTTTTCTAATGAAATACGTGAATATGAGGCTCCCAACGATCAAAGTGTTCACATTGTGTGCAGAAACAAGTCCATTGACTAAGCAATTGTTCTCACGATTTTGATGATGGCAAGATGGCGCCCGCTTTGCTTCAGCAAATGAGGGCCCGTTTCCAGTCCAGTTACTATTCAGGTCAGTGCTGTCCCCACGTTTTCCAGTGTAGTGAGGCATAGGTATGTTTTTGCTTCATGCATGTAACCCAGGTTATTTATTTTTCCCATACGGAGCTGTCACTTGCCGAAACACCGCCCAAATAAAGATATGCGCCAGAAGAATGCGCTTCATACTTGGAATAAGACTGCCTGTAGGGCGAGTACTCTGCTAGTATAAATAAAGTAGGAAAGACAATTGAAGTTGCAAGAACTCCCTGGAATTATATAGGATCGTCTTAAACTGAGGCTAACGTGAAATATAGGAGATTCTCATACTTTTAGCTGGACAATATAGGCTGAAGGCAGTGATGTCGGGATTGTTATGTGACGGCAAAACTGCGAGCTACTCTCTAAACCATTGCTACTTGAATATTTTTAATTTTAGTTGGTAAAATATTCAACAATGATAAATAGTTTACGACTAATGTTGAAAAGATGATATTCAATTAAAAAAAATTTTGGCTTTGAAGCTCATCTGTTAGATTTGACATCTGTCAAAAATGTTGTAGCTACACAAGAATTATGCACAGTTGCACAATTACCCTGTCTTATTGAAAACCTTCAGACTGTACTTTGTCATCCCAACATGGCTTTTTTATTCACTTGTTTCTGTACTTTCTTATAATGTGGAAAAACAGAATGGTATGGTACCCAGAGGATAGACAGTGCCAAGAGATCGTTGTCTTCCTGCATGTTTTACGTAACCCTGACTGTATCTTGCAGCTGTCTTATTGTTCGTTTCTCAAAGAACAAGGAAAAAAGACATAAAATGTCAGAGCCCAAATTGTTTTAATAATTTTTCTGTGCGGAGTTAAAGAACTAACCCATATTGATTTACAACTAAAATGGCCGCTAGTCTACTCGTCGGCCATCTTTGATCAGATTGCAAAATAAAGTGAGGTGCGAGTGCATGTAATCGTGTCCTGTGCTTGTGCCGTGTTTGAACATCGGGCCATGCGTGTCCGAGAAATGGTTGGGAACACGTTTAGGTAATAAAACGGTCGCCAGTCATCCATCTTGGATTTCATCTCGAAGAAAAATGACAGGCTCATGTAAACCATCATTCACTATCTGTGTGCCAAGTTATAACAAGGTCGATAAAGGCATATCTGAGAAATGGTTGAGGAAGTGTTCAATACCGGGTGTTTTTTTTTTTTACAACTAAAATGGCCGCCAGTCTAAAAGTCGGCAATCTTTCATCAGATCATAAAATAAAGTGAGGGGCACGTGTATGCAATCATGTGCCGTGCTTGTGCCAATTTTGAATAAAATCTGACCGTGCATGTCTGAGAAATAGTTGGGGACACATTGAAGTAACAAAAAGGTTGTCAATCGGCCATATTGGATCTGATGTGGAAAAAAAAATGACACGCTTATGTAAGTCATCATTCATTATCTGTTTGATAGGTTTGAACAAGATTGCCTGGTGTTGGCGCAGTGGTTAGGGCAGCGGCTTTGGACCCAAAAGGTCCTGAGTTCAAGCTCCGTTGGGCCACTGAATTAATATACACTAGGGGGTTGACTCAGCCTGTCATCCTTCCGAGGTCGGCGAAATGAGTACCAGTTGTACTGGGCCCAGTGTATGCCCCGGTTAGAATAGGTGTACCATATCCCTGTGTGTCGTAAGAGGCGACCAGGGTTGCGTCAGGAAGGGCATCCGGCGTAAAAACCTATGCCAAATCATTATGCGGACAACAAAACGAATTTCCATACCGGATCGGTCGAGGCCCGGGTTACCAACGACCGCCACCGGTACCAGTGTAAATTGTGCTACTGCTGGGCGAAGGAGGAGAAGGAGACGGGGAAGGTGAGTCCGGAGGCAGTGGGAGAGGGGGAAGAGTAAAAGTGTGGAGGTGAGAGTTGGAACTCTGAATGTTGGGACGATGACTGGCAAAGGGTGAGAGTTGGCTGATATGATGGAGAGAAGAAAGGTGGACATACTGTGTGTACAAGAGACCAAGTGGATGGGGAGTAAGGCTAGGAGCATTGGAGGTGGTTTCAAACTGTTCTACCATGGTGTGGATGGGAGGAGAAATGGTGTCGGGGTAATCCTGAAGGAAGATTATGTCAAGAGGGTATTGGAGGTGAGGAGAGTGTCTGACCGAGTGATGAGTGTGAAGTTGGAAATTGAAGGGGTGATGATGAATGTCATCAGTGCATATGCCCCACATATGGGGTGTGAGATGGAGTATAAAGAAGATTTCTGGAGTGAGTTAGATGAAGTGGTGGAGAGTGTATCCAAGGATGAAAGAGTGGCGATTGGAGCAGATTTCAATGGGAATGTTGGGGAAGGGAATAAAGAGGATGAGGAAGTGATGGGTCGGTACGGTGTTAACGAGAGGAATGTGGAAGGGCAAATGGTGGTAGATTTTGCAAAAAGAATGGAAATGGCAGTGGTAAATATGTATTTCAAGAAGAAGGAGGAACACAGGGTGACATACAGGAGTGGAGGAAAGTGCACACAGGTGGATTACATCTTTTTTTCATTTTTTTTGTATACCTTGTCGAGGCTCGTATGAGAGCTAACACACAACGCACATCAAGGGGGGGGGCATGAGACAGGAGAGGAGGGAGTGGGAAGGACAAAATGTGGGGAACAGAGACATTTGGAAATCTCTGGAAGAGAGAGGGATGGGACGGGGAACATGGGGAACAGAAACATTTGGAAATCTGTGGAAGGGAGAGGGATGCGACAGGGAACATGGGGAACAGAAGATGGACATTACAGAGACTTTCAGGAAGGAAAGCAGGGAATTTGAAGGAGGTGGGCTTGGGTGGATTATCGGGGGTAGAAATGATCGAGGATTTGTATGGGGGATGATAAGAGGTGGTGGTGAACAGCTGTTTTGAAGGCCTGGAGGGAAGAATGGGAATGAATAGAGTGAGGGAGTTTATTCCAAAGGCGGGAAAAAATAGGAATGAAAGAGTGAAGGTGAGCAGTGATTCGTGATTTTGGTAGTTTTACCAGAAGGGGGTTGTTGGCGGACCTTGAGCGCCCTGTAGAAATGTGGTGGGGACAAATCGCAGAGAGAGCTGGGGGCGCGAGGCCGGAGAGGAGACGGTAGAAGACAGAAAGACCACCGACCAACCTGCGGTGATTGAGTGAGAGGCCCAAAGACTCAGCCTCATTGTGGGAGATGGCAATGATCCAAAATGCCCTGGTTTCTAGAGCGTGAAGCTGAGAAAGGTGGGAGGCAGAAGCACCAGCCCAGAGGGGAGAGCAGTACTCCATCAGGCTGCGGCCATAAGCTTTGTAAGTGGTCAGGAGCTCAGGAGTCCGAGGAAGGACCTTGCACGACGGAGGATTCCCAGTTGGCGACTGGCTTTGGAGGCGAGGTTTGAAATGTGGCTTTCCCAGGAAAAGTCATGGCAGATAGTGAGACCCAGAAGCTTGAAATAAAGGAGTTCTTCCAGAGGATTGTTGAGAAAGTGGATGGGGGGGTTTTCGAAACGGTCCTTTTGAAGAGACATAGTGAGAGTGTGAGATTTGTCCGGATTGAAAGACATGTTCCACGTGTTGGACCAGTTTTTTATTTTATCCAGATCTGCAGTGAGCGAAGAAGCTGCTGCTTGCCGGTCTGAGGGATGACCGATGGTACGGCAGAGGGTGGATTCATCACAAAGAGATATAGAGGATTTTCCAGAGTCGGAGAGATCATTGATGAAAACCAGAAAAAGAAAAGGGCCCAGAACGCTACCTTGAGGAACTCCAGCCTTGACAGGAAGAGGGGATGAAAGAACTCCATTTAAGGCCACACGGTGACTGCAACAGGAGAGGAAGTCTGCGAGCCATGAGTGGAGATGGCCATGGATACCATAGGAAGAGAATTCGGTGAGCAGGGCAGGGTGCCAGACTGTGTCAAAAGCATGTGATATGTCCAGGGATACGGCTCGGATTTCCTGTCTGGCATTGAGGACCTCCATCCATTGTTGGGAGAGCAGAAGCAGCATTTCCAGGGTAGAGTGACCTGGTCTGAAACCAAATTTATGACCGGAATTCAAGCCATTGGAGAAGTGGAAGGATTTGATGTCTGAAGCAATGATGGATTCCATAACCTTGCTGATGATTGGGAGAAGGCTGATTGGTCTGTAGTTGCATGGATCTGTTTTTGCACCTTTCTTGTGCAGGGCAGTAATGTTTGCAGGTTTCCAAGCAGATGGCAGATGGCCTTGAGCAAATGAGAGGGTGAATAGAACAGAGAGAGGGTGAGCAAGAGCAGAAGAGCAGGCTTTGAGGACACGTGGGCTGATGCCGTCTGGACCGGTTGCAGAATCTGAGTCGAGGTTTGACAGCAAGCTCTCCACCTTGTCAGGAGAAAAGGACACTGAGTCCAGGGACAGTTGGGTGCGACAGGGTAAGGTGGGTAGAGAAAGTGATGGGTTTTGGACACAAGATTTAGCTGCAAACACCGAGTTTAGGCATTCAGCTTTTTCACGTGTAGTATCAGCAGTGCTGCCATCTTCGAAGGGAGGGGATGGAGGGGGAACATACACCAGAAACAGATTTGATTAGACGCCACCAGGATTTTGAGGAGGGAGAGAGGTTTGAGAGTTCAGACTTGAGATTAGAAAGATGTTGTTTTCTGGCTCTCCTGAGGGTAGATACACACTTGTTCTGAGCTTTATGGAAGGAACTGAGATTGCCCTCAGTTGGGTTTGCTTTCCATGAGGCAAAGGCAAGTTGTTTCAGGACAACTGCCTCACCACAAGCTTCAGTGAACAAAGGGTGGGAGGAAGGGTAAGACAACTGAAGACGAGAGGGGATAAATCTGTGCATGAGGGAGAGGAAGTTTCTTTGAAAGAATTCCCAGGATGAGTTGATGCTGGAGAAAGTAGTGAGAGGAGAACAGTCTATAAGTTTGATGGCTGCTTGGAGACCCTGCCAGTCGGCTTGAGTGAAATGCCAGACTCGACGGCGGTGAGGTGGTTCTCTGATAACAGCCAATATATATATATATATATATATATATATATATATATATATATATATATATATATATATATATATATATATATATATATATATGTATATGTAACTCTTGATTTGCGTTTCCGAGCACGATCGATGTTCGTTTTGTTTGTGAACCTTGCATAGCAGGTGTGATGGCAACCACGCAGCACGAGGCACCGCCATATTTGGCAGAAGGCAGAATCTCAGTTATTCTGCCCTCGGGACATGATGGTGTGAAATGCTGATTCTCAAACTTACTCCACGCTTAGGGCATGAATAAATATATATATATATATATATATATATATATATATATATATATATATATGTATATATGTATATATGTATATATATATATATATATATATATATATATATATATATATATATATATATATATATATATATATATATATATATATATATATATATATATATATATATATATATATATATATATATATATATATATATATATGTATATATTTCCCAAGTCCTGCTAAACAGGTTTGAAAGTTACAAAGAGACGATTTGTGCTCTACATTGTTCAAGTATATAATTAAATTGGAATAAATAAAGATTTAAAAGGTTGCAGAAAAAAAGAATCCGCAAATTTACCGCCGTTGATGCAGCATCTTTTACATCACCCTATTTCACACTTTCATTAGTTTTTTGTGCCCGTTGTTTGCATCTTTATGTAAGTTTCCTGTTTGGAATGATTTTCAATTTTGTTCGACTGCCAGACAGGCACAGTAAAAACAATTATCTCACTCCTCTCTGCGCACGTATGATTGGGACGAATTCAGATTGCCAAAACGCTCTTAAACTACAGGTTTATTTTCCTATTCTTGTTCAAGAAATATCATTCAATTGAAATTAAGTTGTTCCTTGATCATAATCTAACGTTTTTAGACAGACAGACAGACAGAAGTGAACCAATTGCTTTACCCCACTTTTGGCTTCATGTTGATGGGGTAATAAAACAAAAATTCCACCTTGTCAGCCAAAGTGTGCATTCCATGATGGGGAATTCCTCCACCCCTCGATCTCAACATGCTATAATTTAGCATCAGCAATTTCAGGTTCTGGTGTGTATATGTATATATGTATATATATATGTTTATATATATATATATATATATATATATATATATGTATATTTGTCTGTAGAAAGAAGCTTCTGTCATGTATCATGGTCATGTCACCATAATTGGGGTCATTTAGACACTTGCATGAACTTACAAAACCTTTCATTGTCATTACAACTTGCATGTGGCTTTTAAATAACGTTAACACAAATTTCTCAGGAATGGGAGCTAGTGGGTGATCCTGTGACCTTAGTTGTGAGCACCCTGTTCCGCCTGCAACGGCCAGTCTCGCTCATACCCACAGATGCATGATGCTCCGCGTGATTTTGGAGACTGATTCACTTGCCCTTTTGCGTGAGGGCTCGTTTCCCCCCACTTTCAAAGGAAAGCGGAGGACCGCATGATCTGTGCCTTGCGGGAGGGAGGCGTCCGCATGCATGCGGTCTTGAACCCATTGGGGCCCATCGTGGCCATAAAGACGCGACATCAAAAGGCTCGCGGCGCGGCACTTCAGTACACATGGTTCGTGTTCGGCTCTAATTGAGGATGATGATATTCAGCAAAAATTTCACCCTCTGCGAAGCTGCTCGCCAGGAACATCAATCTCTTCTCATCCATGGAAACAACAGCACCCAAATACCCCCCACCCACACCCCCCAGACCTCCACCATCACTAAGCTTGACCAAAGACATAAAAAACATTTTTTTATTTATTTTGTGCATCAATATAACGCCATCATGTGCATCACTAGTTATCAATGATCCATTATATCCACCATTGTGAATGGTCGTTTCCTCGCAAGATTCTGTGGCAGCACAAGGGATATGGGAAATGAAGGGGTTGAGGAGGCAACATCTCTCGCCAAAGTAGACTGGTTCAACCTCCACGACAGCAAATTTATAAGGAAAAGCAATGGCAATGAAAGTATGCACGAGAAAAACGATAAGCCTATATTTTTTGCACTTGTACCGACAGGACGTGTCTCTTCTCCAATTGGGAGATTAAAAATACACAAATTTCCCAAAAATCGACTTTTTCATAACATCTCGTCACCTGTCCGGGCTTGGCGGAATGTGCTGCCACTGGCGGTTCCAGGTGTGATGGAGTTAGAGATATGGTTCAACTGGTGGCATAACAGAGGTGAACCCTGGAGCTGGTTAGAGAAGGGTTGGGAGTGTTTAATGTAAGGAAAGAAGAGTTGGTGAAGAAAAGACCCCACCCCTCGATCAACGACTTGCCCCCTACTTTACGATGTGCCGCCTCTGTGTGTTCGACACTCTGCCAGCCGGGGAGCACAAAGTGTCTGAGATGTCCACTTGCGGTGAGATGAGCTTTAAATAAGGAAGGAAAGGCAAGACAATAAAAATGTATGACGTGTCTGTTTCTGCTTTAAATTTAAACCCGTATGCCTCGTCTACAGAGTTGAAATCTTGCACGGATCTTATACGGCTCGGCTATTTTCACATTTTCTTATTTCATGTTGTCACATGTGGAGGTGAGGAGGGGAGGGGACCCCCAAGTGAGCACGTGACAAATAGAGAAGGCCTTCAAGTCCCTGAGAGTCGAGACCCATGAAGCTGAGATCATTTTGTTGAAGGGAATGACTGATTACAATGAGTATCCGAGAAAATCAGATTTTCAGCAGGAGATATGCACTTTAGTCACCTTAAGGTATAGTTATAAACATGAACAGAACTACCGATGTGAAGTATATCAATGTGAAGTACAAAAAAGGACTATAAAGATGTAAAGTAGAAAAAGTTAATTTTACTACACTAGCGACGAGCCTATCCTTGCGTTGTATCGTAATGTAAGGATTCCGAGAGTGAGCCAGGATTCAATGGTGTTTAACGGGTTTCTTTATTCAAAACAAACAATCAGGCACGTTCCTTGCAACCCTCCTCAAGGTTACGTCCTTCCCAGACGTAACTCTGTGAACAACAATGTATAACCGTTAACTCGAAGATGAAATGCAGCAATGCACCGGCATGAATTAACCATGCAACAAAATCTAGTTCATTGTCAATCACTTTAAGGGAATATCCATGTCGGCAGAGGAATAATGTTTCAATAAGCATTTTCTGGCACAACCAGTTAACTACTGCAGCACTTCAAGTCAGAATAAACATGTCAACAGTTTACCTTAGCTCTAACAGACAAACATATAACAGTTTGACAACTTCAGCTTTCTTTTCTTACTTGAGAAGGACTTCAGATTACATCATAATGTTGAGTCCAGACGAGAGGTCTGCACATTCTGGCCTCCAGGTTGACCAGCACAAGTTCTGATGTGTCTTGTGCTGGTGGTGCGGTGATGTCAGGAAGGAGTGGTTGCTCGGCATCGTCTCTTGCATTCATTTGACAAGCAGATGCTGGATGAGAAGCGTTCCAGATCCGTCCATCGGAAAGCTTGTACATGTGAGATCCTGTTTTTCTCCATAACCTGGAGAGGCATTGAGAATTGGGATTACCCCTTTCGGAGGATGCCTGGTCTCCTCACTTGGACGAAGGAACCACGTTCAAAGCTCACAGTGTACGCCTTGTGCTCGTTCTGCTTCTCTTGTCGTGAGTGCTGTGACCTTCTGTGATTGCGTGCTGGGCTTTGGCATCTGCAAACCAGATACCTGCAGCTTGGTGTGCATCTCTCTCCCATGAAGCAGTTCAGCAGGTGATTGTTGTGTTGCGGGCATGTCGGTTGCCCGGTATGTTTGAAGAATGTCCGTTGTAAATGTTTTACAGTCTTTCCCTCGATGTTGTCAGTGAGCTGTTATTGAATCGCTTGATTTCCCCCATTCACTCACGGGTAGTATAATGGTTTTCTCCATTTTGTCGGCATGAATTTGCATTAGGACCATAATCGGAGGCATCAGTTGTCACGACGCTGTGCAGCACTGGATCATAGAGAGTGGGGGTCGGACTATTGACATTCAGTTCTTGAACCGAGTTGAAGCTTTGCTATGCTGCGACTGACCAGGATATGGTGGATGGACCTCACAGTAATTCTCTCAGGGGCTCCACTACCTATGCATAGTTGTGGATGAACTTTGTGTTTCATGACGTGAGCCCGAGGAAAGAGCGTAAACTTTGCAAGTCCTTCGGTGTGGGTGTTTGTGACACCACAAATACATGAGTAGGGTCAGGTTACAGTCCAGTTTGCAACAATAGGTGTCCTAAAAATGACAGCTGTGTCTGTCTGAAGTGGCATTTTGAAAAGTTCAGTTTCAGTCCAGCTGCATTGATGTGCTGTCGCACCGATCTGAGATGTTTGTCATGTACTTTGGGCGTTTCTCCAAAAACGATTACATTGTCAAGGTAGCACCGGACTCTGAGCTGTTTTTTTTTTTTTTTTTTTAAAGAATGACATACATCATCTTCTGAAAACAGCTAGGTGCTGAAGCAAGCCTGTAAGGGATGCGTTTGTTGCGAAAACAGTCCCTCTTATGTAATTAAAGGTCGTGAGGTCCCTGCTGTCCTCATGCAGTACAACCCGGTGGAACGCACTTTGGAGATCCAGTGTGGAGAAAAGTGTGCCGCCTCGCAGCTCCGCAAACATTTCCTCCATATGCAGAAGAGGATCCATCCATCGATCATCACCGCTTCATTTGGTTCTCTTAATTCCACCCACAGGCGAATCCCTCCATTTTTCTTCATTGTCACGACAATTGGTGAGACCCACTCTGACAATCCAATTGGTTCAATTACATCCAGTTTAACGAGCTTTTTCAGCTCATGCGAGACAGGGTCTCTCACAGAAAAAGGCAAGCGGTGTAGCTTTTTTTTTTGGACTGGAGTCGCATTGGGTAGAATTTTAACGGGATGAAGAAATCTCTTTGCGCTGCCCAGGGTGTCGTCCTTGCCGTCGCCAGTGACAGCTTTGACTGGAGTTTGGTTTGCAGCGCTTTAGGTGGCAGAAGTGATGCGACTATTAAGTAGTTGCATATCCAGCACAGCCAGTAGGTCTCTGCCCAGAATGGTAACATCACTCTGTGCCACGTAAAGTTTAATAGATGCACAGTAATTCTCCAAAGTCACATCAGCACGCAGGCAACCACTCACAGGTATCGGTTTTCTCAGGTAGCTAACCAGACGTAGTTTTGGCTCGGTCACCATTATTGAAACATCACATGTAAACGGATTCGGGAAGTACGGACACTGCAGAGCCTGCGTCTGACGTTAATTCGATGTCAATTGACTCTCTCCCCGGCAGCAGTCACTTGTGCAGTGCACATTATATTATCAGCATATTGAGCCCCATTGTCTACACTCAACACATTCACGTCAGCGCAGTCACTTTGTGAACCTATTTGGAGCCCCGGCATGCCCTCGCAAAGTGTCCTAACTTATTGCAGTTGTTGCACTGGGCATCCGTAATAATTGACTGTATGGTTTGTAGATCGACGCCTGTAGCACGTTTTCCCTTGAGCCAGTTGAGGTCGCTGATCTGAAGACCCTTCTCACAGTGGGCCTGTAGGGTCTCTTGCTACTCTGGAAATCCTGTATGGCACTCGCAGTCCCCTTGGCCCACGATCTTAGCCTCTGTCATTGCTGACTCATTCTGGTTAACTACGGTTATAGATATCTGTAACATCAGTCCCATTTCTCGCAGTAAACATTCTCGAATGTGAGACGAGTTTGTTTTCTCGATGAGCTCATCTTGAATTAATTTGGCTCCCAGCTCTCTGAACTCGCATGTAATGACAATCTCCCTCAACGAAGCAATGTATTGCCTTGGAGACTCACTATTTTTCTGATCACATTGACAAAATTTATATCCTTCTTCCACGACATTAACTCTTTGGACAAAAAAAACATTATTCAAGGCCATAAGTGCAGCCTCATATCTTTATATCAGCTCATTTTAGCATAGAGAAGAGTCTATGGCCTTCTACATGCCTGATGTTGGCTTAATGGTTCGGTTGGTGGGCTTTGGATCCTAGGGTCCTAAGTTCAAATCCCGCTCAGCTGTTGAAGTAATACCAGGTGGGGTTAACTCGGCCTGTCATCCTTCCGAGGTCGGTAAAATGAGTGCCAGCATGCTGGTGTACTGTGTCGGAGTGGCGACACATCCAGGATTGTGCCCAATAGTCAAGGAGACTGCTTAAGCAGCAACAATGCTCTGTGCAGAGTATGGTCCCAGTGGCCTTCAACACCAAAACTATGTCCCGAAGGGACACCTTTTATGGCATCAGCAATTGTATTGCCTTGTATCACCATCACTTAGTCATCAAAGACAAAAATCCAGGCCGTAAAATGTATTGCAGGCTCACTCGGGTCTTGCATAAAGGGTGTCGATAGATTCAAGCTCAAACTCATCCTTGTCGCCAGTTTTTGTATTTTTGTGTACATCATGAAGGCTCGTTTGAGAGCTAACACACACAACATATAACACAGGTAGCAGGAGACAAGAGGGGCGTGAGAGGGAAGCATAAGACAGTCAGGAACAGAGACATGAGGAGATCTGTGGAAGGAAGAGGGATGTGGTGGGGTATATGGGGTAAACAAGATGGACACAACAGGGGCTTTCAGGAAAGAAGGCTGGGAATTTGAAGGAAGTGGGTTTTGGGTGGGGGAAGATATGAGGTGGTGGTGAACAGCTGTTTTGAAGACCTGAAGGGAAGAGTGGGATTGAACAGAGTGTGGAAGTTTGTTCCAGAGATGGGGAAAATGAGGAATGAAAGAGTTAGGGTGAGCAGTGATTCTTGATTTTGGCAGTTTCACCAGAAGGGGGTTGGTTGCTGGTGGACCTTGAGCAC
>NC_140969.1:94286203-94358780 GCF_056783735.1 Eptatretus burgeri
GGGATAGAGTAGTGGGCACGGGTGCGCCTGCTTGGTGCGGGGGCCTGGGGCGCCATTAGCCGCGTGGGCAGTGTTGTGGGCACGGGTGACCCTCGGAAAGGGGCCCGGGAGGCCGGCCTGCCACGTGTGCGTTTCAGGGGAGGTGCCATGGGGGGCACTCCCCGGTGTTAGGGAGCTGGTAGGCTCGGAGGCAGTGTAGTGCCCGGGGGTGCCATAGCGGGAGAATCGGCAGAGGGTCGTGCCTGCCAAAGGGAGCCACGTGTCCCAGCCAGGAGACCGTGTGAGGGCACGGAGAGAAAATTGGGGGGCGAGGCCCGAAATAGTAAGGACACCAACACAGGCGACGGGAATCTGGGTTGTTAGAACCAATAGTTTAAGCGAGAGGCGCTTGTTGAAAGCCCCGGGGTAGTTTAAGAGTTAATGGTTAGGGTAGATTAGGAGATGTACCCCTCCGCACCATCCATCCCCTCGCTGTCGTTGTGGGCCGCTGGACCCACTTGGTGTTAAGATCGCTGAACTCTGGGGAGGCCATTCTGAGGCTTCGTTGGGCCTCGACACAGGACGTTAGCTCTCCCTTATTCCCCTCCGGGAAGGGAACGTAGGGGTTGGGAGTAGGCTAGGTGACAGGATAGGTTAGCCGAACAAGGACGATAAAGGGGGTTAGGGGACGATTTATAGTGGGGGAGTAAAAATAAAAACAACAAAAAAATAAGTTGGGGCTAAATTGGTTTTTCACAAATTAAGGGAGTGGGTATGTACAGTGACAGGCAAAGGCGATAGGGGGGAGGGAGACAGGTAGGTAGGTCCGAGCCCGCCTTCCAAGTGGCCAGCACCACCGCACTCCCTCCACCAACCTCCACGGAACGGCAAAGGCTGGCCAACTTCATCTGCAGCTGCTGTGCTGCAAGGCCTATGCCGGCTGGATCGTCTGCAGCTGCTGTGCTGCAAGGCCTGTGCCGGCCAGTTCATCTGCCGGCTGCCTGTTTTTTCTTCAAGGCCTGTGCCGGCCAGTTCATCTGCCGGCTGTGTTTGCCTGCAGCGGCCTTCTTCTGCAGGCTGTGTTTGACTGCTGCCTTTGCCTTTGCCATGCCATGCCCACTGCCCACGTTCACCAGCCCCGTTCAATTTTGCTTCACCCCCCCCCCCCTGTTCATTTCCATGTGCGCCAGGGTCCGCAAGGCAACAGTTTGCAAGCTGCGAGAACTGCCCTGTTGGCAGCTACAACACGGGCCTGCAGTGGCGACCCGTGCACCGTGTTTGTGTTCATGCATCCATTCGTTGTGCTCATTGCGTGTGCCACTTGAGCTGGCACGGAGACTGCGTTTGTGCAGCCCATGCACCGTTGTGGTTCACTGCGTTCAGTTCAAAAGGGAAGGCCTTGGACTGCGTGTGAGCAGCCAGCCACGTTCCCTGTCACCTGCATTGTTTGAGCCAGAGACTGCATGCGAGCAGCCTGGCTCCCTGTTAACTGCTTTCTTTTGCAGAGTTCAATGATCCTGGGCCATGGTTTAGTGTAAAATTTGTAAGTTAAGGTTAAGATGTACTGTAAATATGAGTGCGCCCCCGGCATGTTTGTCTTAGCGCCGGCAATTTTATTTAAGTCGTCCGTGTGAGTGAGTTTGTTTAGGTAGTTACTCAGCCCTTAGGTTATTTATTTTGGGGACACCAATACCATGAATGTCGCACTCAGGGATCCGTAGGTAAAATGTACTAGGGGAAAACTACACATGATGGCACACGAAAATTTGACGACTCGGGACGAGTCTGTAAAAAGGGGAGGGGGTAGTGTTGTGGTTGACCAAATTCGCAAACCACCATTCAGGTCCCTTAGGTGAGATATCTCGGTAAGTATATGTGTAGTTAGGCCCAAACCCGTTGTCTAGAGGGAATAAATGTCATTCATGAGGGCTGCGACTCTTCAGGATAGCCGTTTTTCTTTTACTATCTTTATTTTGGACCAACCGCCATTATTACCACCACCAACCACGTCTCAACAGCCATCACAACAACAACCACCAACCACAACGCCGCTTCACCACAACCGCCACGACCTTTACCGTCACAACTCGCTACCATCGCATCACCGTCATCTCGCGCCACTCGTGGGCACCGATGCTGGACTCGTGTAGAGCGCGCACCGAACAGCGTGTTCAAAAGCATCGCGGACTTTCCGAAGAAAAACGGATCAAAAACGACTCACGCCCACTTTTGTTCCGTCCAATCGGTGAGCGAGGGGCGATTTGGCCCCGCCTCCAGGGCGTTGGAGGACGGTCGCTATATGCAAATTCATGGATCAAAAAGCATTCACGCCCACTTTTCCTCGGGCCAATGGGGAGCCAGCAAGAGAGGTGAAAGGTCGGAGGCAGAGGGTCAAAGATGAAGGAGCGAGGCCACGGGGGATATAAGGGGCCGCGTTCGTCAGTCGAGTCAGCTCAGTTTGCAGGAGGAAGAGTGCAGTTGGGAGTTCGCGGAGTCGGAGTGAAGAGGACGGAGCTGTGGAGAGGCGAAGGCGGTTGAGGGGGTGCTCGCGTCGGATTCGAGGAACTGCGGAGGAAAAGGCCGGCGGCGCGACCGAGGTCGTGGTGGAGACGCTCGTCGCGGGACCCGCGATTTTGTGAAATCCTCCTTTCCCCGAGCATCAGCAACCCCCTCCTGTTTCCCCCCGCGCTGAGATAGTGCGACAAAAGGGGGGCCCCCTTCCCACCCCCTACCAGACACTGTCCGCGAGGCCCGCGGAGTTGAGGCACCACCGCCGCTCCGCGTCTCATCATCAGACGGGTAGGCCCGACACGGTCTCGGCCCCAGGCCCGCCTACCCCCTCATCCTGGAGGGTGGTTCTCTTTTCTTCTGTTTTGGGAATATGTGTTGTCGGCGCCGTCTGTGAAGTAAAATTGTATAAGTGTTGCCGTGTGCTCGCGTAGTCGGTATTAGATCTGCATTGTCGCATTTGCTTTTTGTCTTCTTCTTTTCCATGTGCTTTTGGTGGAATTGTATATGTGTGCTTCCCGTGTGCCACGAAATAAATGTGCTTATTATTGAACTGTTTTCCCGCTTCGCTTCGTCATTTCTTTCATTGAATCCTCATCTTGCTTCACGTAAAGGGTTGGTCGTGGGTTAAGACGCCCGATAATTAATCGAACCGTCGAGGTCGACGAATAACACCGCTCGGTTATCCCGATAGTACGGAACGGGTCGCTTAAGTGGCCCGTGTCCGAAGTTGACCTGCGGCGAGGTGCGATCGCCCGGTCTACCCTCCGTGTGGGTACTTAGGTAGGTCGAATTTGGCGAGCAACCCTATCCCACGCGGGGGCCGATTGGCTCGATCGCGGTGAGACCGAAAGGTCCACCCGTGACTGGTTCCCGGCGTTAGTCCGAGAGGGTCACGACTGGATTGTCCGTCCGGTGGGCGACGTGCCGCGATTCGAGTTACGTGGCCGTTCGCACGCCGGCGGGCGCGAATCCGCGACAATATATATATACATATTATATACATATACATATACATATACATATACATATACATATACATATACATATACACATATACATATACATATACACATATATATATATATACATATACATATACATATATACATATACATATACATATACATATACATATACATATACATATACATATACATATACATATACATATATATACATATATATACATATGTATACATATATATACATATATATACATATATATACATATACATATATATATTCATGCCCTAAGGGTGGAGTAAGTTTGAGAATCAGCATTTCACACCATCATGTCCCGAGGGCAGAATAACTGAGATTCTGCCTTCTGCCAAATATGGCGGTGCCTCGTGCTGCGTGGTTGCCATCACACCTGCTATGCAAGGTTCACAAACAAAACGAACATCGATCGTGCTCGGAAACGCAAATCAAGAGTTTAAAAAAAACCCACCCATGTCCTTCTTCTCAAGCAAGTGCAGGGTAAGGTGTTCTATTACCTCTTTCGTTATTATTTAATTACATCACAGCAATTGAGAAGTGTTTTTTTTTTTCAATGTTAGTCCCATGTCTCTATGTGCCTTTGTTTTCTTGCCTGTTAAATTCCATGATCGTGGAATCGTGCCATGAATATTGAACATAATATATGAACCATCCTTACTGAGGTCTCCGCAATAATTTGCTTAAATCACGAATTTTAGGTTCCTGAGCAAGGCTGGGGAAGCAGTCTTCTGGGCACGCATTAGCGGAACCTTATGGTTAAAGTCCTGCTAAACTCCTCATGTCTCTGTTTCCAAGGTGTAAAGGTGTAAACCAAGGTGTAAAGGAAGGGGTGGATCCTCAGAGCTTCTGCTATGCCACCGATCGGCACTGGAGCATGGATGAAAGGTGATGGAGGACGTGATTGAGGATGGTGGGAAACTAGAAAGCTTGGAGAGGCACATTGTGATGAGTGTGGTTGGACTGGATGGATATCTGGTGGAATCTACACTTGGTTATGGTGACCTCTATTTGAGAAAATTAATTCTTCTTTTGTTTGCAGTGCAAGGCTGCAAGTAGCATCATTAGCTGAGGGTGTGGCTGTGCTGCTGCTGCAGAACCCCCTGTAGGTAAGAACAGGGAAAATATAATTTGGCCAGGGTGCTGGTGATACCTCGGAGATTCTTCGTCCACAGACTGTGGGATTTTTTGTGTCCAACAATGAGAATTGAACTCAGACAAGACAGCTCAGTTTGCTGCCTATACACCATACTACTACTACTACTACTACTACTACTACTACTACTTCAACAGCCCCAATAATTCCCACCTTTTTATGGGGTCAGCCAGAAAAAGTTTTAGCTTCTCTAAGCTACAATTCCTTCACAACTGGCTGGTCAGGCCTAACATTCAACGAGAGCTAGTTTAGGCCGGAATTAGAATTTGTTCAAAGTGTCAGCGATAACTTGCCTACACTTTACAAAAGATACCGTGGGATCTTTACCGTTCCCTAACTAATGCTAGTAGACAAGATACGCAGCTAAATGTCCATCACAGGGATGACATGATTTTTCTGATGCAACGTCCTGTCTGCGCACCACCGATCTGGGAAAATATAGTAGTAAGCGTGCTACACCTCTGTGCCATACGGTCAAACCAGAGAGACTATCGTCACGCTGACACTTCCATGTACAGGAAGTGACCAGCTCTTCTTGTAGAAAACATTCCTCCTTCACAGATTTGGTTTGTTGGTAACCGAGGACACTCTGGTTTCCCTTCACCCACTAAATATTCAGCAGATTTAATTTCATTGGCTTTCCATCATTCAACAACACAGCCAATGCTTACAGAATTCATAATATACCAATGTTTACAGAGTTCATAATATACCAATGTTTACAGAGTTCATAATATACCAATGTTTACAGAGTTCATAATATACCAATGTTTACAGAGTTCATAATAAACCAATGTTGAAAAAGTTCATCATATACCAATGTTTACAGAGTTCATAATATACCAATGTTTACAGAGTTCATAATATACCAATGTTTACAGAGTTCATAATATACCAATGTTTACAGAGTTCATAATATACCAATGTTTACAGAGTTCATAATATACCAATGTTTACAGAGTTCATAAAATACCAATGTTTACAGAGTTCATAATATACCAATGTTTACAGAGTTCATAACATACCAATGTTTTCAGAGTTCATAACATACCAATGTTTTCAGAGTTCATAGCATACCAATGTTTTCAGAGATCATAACATACCAATGTTTACAGAGTTCATAACATTCCAATGTTTACAGAGTTCATAATATACCAATGTTTACAGAGTTCATAATAAACCACTGTTGAAAAAGTTCATAATATACCAATGTTTACAGAGTCCATAATATACCAAAGTTGAAAAAGTTCAAAATATACCAATGTTTACAGAGTTCAGAATATACCAATGTTTACAGAGTTCATAATATACCAATGTTTACAGAGTTCATAATATACCAATGTTTACAGAGTTCATAATAAACCAATGTTGAAAAAGTTCATCATATACCAATGTTTACAGAGTTCATAATATACCAATGTTTACAGAGTTCATAATATACCAATGTTTACAGAGTTCATAATATACCAATGTTTACAGAGTTCATAATAAACCAATGTTGAAAAAGTTCATAATATACCAATGTTTACAGAGTCCATAATATACCAAAGTTGAAAAAGTTCAAAATATACCAATGTTTACAGAGTTCATAATATACCAATGTTTACAGAGTTCATAATATACCAATGTTGAAAAAGTTCATAATATACCAATGTTAACAGGGTTCAAAATATACCAATGTTTATAGAGTTCAAAATATACCAATGTTTACAGAGTTCATAATATATCAATGTTGAAAAAGTTCATAATATACCAATGTTTACAGAGTTCATAATATACCAATATTGAAAAAGTTCATAATGTCCCAATGTTTACAGAGTTCAAAATATACCAATGTTTACAGAGTTCATAATATACCAATGTTGACAGAGTTCATAATATACCAATGTTTATAGAGTTCATAAAATACCAATGTTTACAGAGTTCATAATGCACCAATGTTTACAGAGATCATAATATACCAATGTTTACAGAGTTCATAATATACCAATGTTTACAGAGTTCATAATATACTGTGACGTCCACGGGACTTGAACAGTCCCGCCAACGTAGAATGAGCCGAAACGATGGAGGCGGTTTATTTATTTATAACCCAAAGGTGGCGGTTCTAATCGCTCCACCGCAAACGGGACGAGGAAGGTGGAACGAGTCGCTTTTCACTGAGTTGATAACGTTTATTCCTCCAACCAGAAATAGCAAGAAGAGGGATCCGGGGCGATTCGACGGCATGGTGTGGGATCGGGCGTGGGGAAAACCCAGACAATTCCAATGAATATACAAATCTCAAACCCTCTAAGGCGCCAGGTACACACACACACACAAAACGTAGCCATTCCTGGTGCTCAGGCTGGACCGTGGTGTGGACGCAACAGTCCCTGGATTGGCGAGCTGGCCTTGCTCTCGTCAGGGGGGCAGGAGAAACCGTGGTGCTGTCGACCTCCTGGTCTTGGCCCAAGTCCGCTCACAGCCGCCAGGGAACCAGTTCTGGCGCCAAATTGCGAGCAGGAGAGGGAGGCAGGTCCGCCCGCCGTTCGACACCGTTCGACACCGACAGCCAGCAGAACCCCAGAGCCAACCAAGGTGAGGCACGAGGCTCAGCAAGGCTCCAAGACACGATGAAAACAGGATCAAAAACAGCCCAACAAAAAGCACGCTCACAGCACAACAACCTCCACCAAAACGGTTTTCTGTCCCAATCTTCTTCCTCTTCCTTTTCGACCCCGAACAGAACCTTTTTATCCTCCCGTCCTCGTCACTTCCAATCGAGCCGTTTTATTGGCCCACCGCCGTCGCCTTCCGCCAATCGTGATCACGGGGCGGAGCCATCCGCAGCACTGTCCTGTGACGTCACGGCAAGCCTCCAGAGAATACTAAAAGGGGTTTACGCAGACACACTTACCCTATCCTGTGTCCCTATCTAATTACGTGACAATTATCATTTCCCCCTTGAAGAAATGGACATTTACTAGACAACTTATCACCACTGAATTGCTACTTATTACATCGAGATCCTGCTACACTCGATCAGCATGGCATACCTAAAACATCCGAATTACCCTTTGAATGCATACCCCCCCCTCAAACGTAACACTGCCCCCTCCTCTGGTACTGCAGCTCCTGCAAGGTATATCACAGGCGCTACCGTACCAGCCTTAACACTTGCTGACTCACACCTATTTAACCTAACGAAATAAAGTAGGAGGGGCAATGGGCAGCGAGTCGCAGCTAACTTACCTATCCTGCTTAATGTACTACCCCCTTATGGCCTTATCCTCACCGAAACAATCATTCATTTTTTATTTTTTATTTTTTATTTTTCTTATTTTATCACATGAGAGCACTGAGCGAAGTTGCACTCCATCCTCTGGATCATCGCTCTTGCCCAACACTCTTCTAGTGATCTGGGGAGGGGAAACAAAAGCTTCCACAAAAACACAACACTTATACTTTACATTCCTACTCTAAGCCTTAACGACACTATTCACAGGATATTTACACTTGACCGCCTCCCCCAGTGGATGCTAATAGACCCAGCGTTACCTGGGGAGCCAATTTTCAAATTTGCTTGCCCCAAAATTATGCGGACATCATGCCCTTGCTGCACATGTCAAGTGCGGGATCGAGTGGGACTCACCCATCTTCACAACACTCACACCATGGTCATCATCACATTTCTAGGTCATGGTCCCCATTTTAATGATGCAGGCTGAATCCCGTCATGGCCGTGGGGTGGGTTACCACAAGATAATGGGGGCATCTCAGGTGCAAACATGCCCACAGGTAAGCTTTAGTCCAACCCGGACGTTTCTCCGCCCCGCTCCCTTTGATTCCCACCCCCCCCTGGTAGCCATCAGCTCTCATCCCGTACAACACACTGGAAGGGGTCTCACTGGCTCTTCTGGCCTTCCTGGGTCGCCAAGGTCCTACCCGCCTTGGTCGCCCAACCAGAACCTCTCCCAGTTGCCTCCAGACACTGTCACCATTAGCCACCAGGGGTGAATCTCCTTGAAGGGGGTCGCAATTCCCGCTCACCGTGAGCTTCAGCAATCCCTGCGGACAAGCACATCATCCCCACCCACAAAACCCACATGACTCCCCCACCCCATCGGCCTTACATGTGACACCTGCATTTCTAACACTTCACCGACCATGACCTTCCCTGTTACCACACCATGTCCAATAAAAAAAATCAATGTGTGCACCATACATTTCACTTCTTAACTTGAAACAACTCACACAGCACTTCTCCTCACCCGATCCACGCACCAGCCATTGGACAGCCACTCGTGCCCGCTTGGTTACCAATTACCCATTGTCCCTATTGTCACTCTAAAACCCAGCAGAACTTACAAACACATGCCAGTTTTCCCACAATTCACTATTTTTCACCAAAGGAGGCACTTCGCCACAATGTCAGCAGCCGAGCATGGCCCTATATGCTCAGCCCGATCTAGTCTTCCCGACCCCCGACAGTGATCTCCGGACCCGACCTATGAAAGGGCATCTCCGATAGACCTGGCGGTTCAGCAGGAGGATTCTCCCTCTCCGAGTCTAAAAGTCTATTGGAGGGTCCCTCCATCGCCGGGTACCGGCAATATCGTTGCACGTGTCCTCTTCGCCCGCACCGGAAACAACTCCCCATAAAAGGCCCCTGTGAGTATCGGTGAAATGTCTCTTCCGGTTCCGGACCCCCTCGGCCATAATCGAATTGCTCTATTGGCTGGGCTGGACCCCGCCGCTTTGGCGCACTAACTACCAGATTACCCTTTATCAAACTTGACAGTTTCTGGCAAATTTCCTGAAACATTTGGGTAATGCCAATTTCTCCCACCCCCCCCTCCCTGATCCTGGATCTCCGCCTGTCGGATCGTCAGCGATAGCCTCTCTGGAACCTGACCCGGCCGACTCCACGAGGCCAGCCTGGCCGCGCATTCGGCCGCTCGGTGAACGGTGGGTGGATCCTGTAACTCCACTAGCGCTCGTACCTCAGGGTCAGGAAGAGCAGCTAAAAATTTCTCTAGTGCTAGTCTGTCCCATGCCTCCACTGTAAGGTCCCGATACGCGATCCTAACTGATTGATAAATGTCCTGTGCCAGCTCCTGCACTGTCTCACCCGGCTTTAATCTGCGGTGCTGGAGCTGGGCCCGCACCAGATCACAGTTTGCCGCGAACCCAAACCGATGGCTCAACGCCTCGCAAATGTGGGAGCTGGTCAACATCCCCTCCGCGATCACGTTTAACATCTGCGGCTGGTCCCCGCAACGTTGCCACCAAATTCCCTGTACGTTCCCGCTCATTCTACCCGTTTAGTCGGGAAATACACTCAAATTGCGTCAGAAAAGCTTCAAGGCTCCCTGACCCGTCAAAATTTACCAGGGGTATCACTTTTACGGTGGCCCGCTTCTCAGTTTCTCCCTTGTCCGAATCCAGCCCAGGGATCAAACACCCTTGTGGCTGCGTATCCAATTTCGGAGCCCACTGTGGCCAAAGATGTTTTGTGGTGAGGGTCTCATGGGTCAATTTTGCCTCCTGTTCCAAACGTTGAATGGACCGATTCACCTCTTCCCGCAGGATCTTCTGGGCCTGCACAACCTCCTCCAAGGCTCCGTCTCTATCAATGTTTACACGGTTCATTATAAACCAATGTTTGCAGAGTTCATAATATATTAATGTTTACAGGGTTCATAAGACACCAATCTTTACAGAGTTCATAATATACCAATGTTTAAAGAGTTCATAATATACCAATGTTTACAGAGTTAATAATATACCAATGTTTACAGAGTTCATAATAGACCAATGTTTACAGAGTTCATAATATACCGATGCTTCCAGAGTTCATAATGTACCAATGTTGACAGAATTCATAATGAACCAATGTTTACAGAGTTCATAATATACCAATGTTTACAGAGTCCATAATACACTTATGTTTGCAGAGTTCATAATATACCAATGTTTGTAGAGTTCATAAAATACCAATGTTTACAGAGTTCATAATGCACCAATGTTTGCAGAGTTTATAATATACCAATGTTTACAGAGTTCATAATAAACCAATGTTTACAAAGTTCATAATATACTAATGTTTGTAGAGTTCATAAGATACCAATCTTTACAGAGTTCATAATATACCAATTTTTACAGAGTTCATAATATACCAATGTTTATAGAGTTCATAAAATACCAATGTTTACAAAGTTCATAATATACCAATGTTTACAGAGTTCATAATATACTAATGTTTACAGGTTCATAAGATACCAATCTTTACAGAGTTCATAATATACCAATGTTGACAGAGTTCATAATATACCAATGTTTATAGAGTTCATAAAATACCAATGTTTACAGAGTTCAGAATGCACCAATGTTTGCAGAGTTCATAATATACCAATGTTTACAGAGTTCAGAATAAACCAATGTTTACAGGGTTCATAAGATACCAATCTTTACAGAGTTCATAATATACCAATGTTTACAGAGTTCATAATATACCAATGTTTTCAGAGTTCATAATGTACCAATGTTTACACGGTTCATAATATAGCAATGTTTACAGAGTTAAATAATATACCGATGCTTCCTGAGTTCATAATATACCAGTGTTTACAGAATTCATAATATACCAGTGTTTACAGAGTTCAGAATATACCAATGTTTACAGAGTTCATAATTTTCCAATGTTTGCAAAGTTCATAATATACCAATGTTTAAAGAGTTCATAATATACCAATGTTTACAGAGTTCATAATACACTCATGTTTACAGAGTTCATAATAAACCAATGTTTACAGAATTCATAATACACCAATGTTTCCACAGTTCATAATATTCCAATGTTTACAGAATTCATAATATACCAATGTTTACAGAGTCCATAATAAACCAATGTTTACAGAGTTCAGAATACACTAATGTTTACAGAGTTCATAATATACCAATGTTTCCACAGTTCATAATATTCCAATGTTTACAGAATTCATAATATACCAGTGTTTACAGTGTTCATAATATACCAATGTTTACAGAGTTCATAATATACCAATGTTTACAGAGTCCATAATAAACCAATGTTTACAGAGTTCAGAATACACTAATGTTTACAGAGTTCATAATATACCAATGTTTCCACAGTTCATAATATTCCAATGTTTACAGAATTCATAATATACCAGTGTTTACAGTGTTCATAATATACCAATGTTTACAGAGTTCATAATATACCAATGTTTACAGAGTCCATAATAAACCAATGTTTACAGAGTTCAGAATACACTAATGTTTACAGAGTTCATAATATACCAATGTTTCCACAGTTCATAATATTCCAATGTTTACAGAATTCATAATATACCAGTGTTTACAGTGTTCATAATATACCAATGTTTACAGAGTTCATAATATACCAATGTTTACAGAGTCCATAATAAACCAATGTTTACAGAGTTCAGAATACACTAATGTTTACAGAGTTCATAATATACCAATGTTTCCACAGTTCATAATATTCCAATGTTTACAGAATTCATAATATACCAGTGTTTACAGTGTTCATAATATACCAATGTTTACAGAGTTCATAATATACCAATGTTTACAGAGTTCATAATATACCAATGTTTACAGAGTTCATAATAAACCAATGTTGAAAAAGTTCATAATAAACCAATGTTTACAGAGTTCAAAATATACCAATGTTTACAGAGTTCATAATACACCAATGTTTACAGAGTTCATAATATACCAGTGTTTACAGTGTTCATAATATACCAATGTTTACAGAGTTCATAATAAACCAATGTTGAAAAAGTTCATAATAAACCAATGTTTACAGAGTTCAAAATATACCAATGTTTTCAGAGTTCATAATGTACCAATGTTTGCAGAGTTCATAATATACCAATGTTTACAGAGTTCATAATATACCAATGTTTCCAGAGTTCCTACTACACCAATGTTTGCAGAGTTCATAATACACCAATGTTTACAGAGTTCATAATATACCAATGTTTTCAGAGTTCATAATGTACCAATGTTTCCAGAGTTCATAATATACCAATGTTTCCAGAGTTCATAGTATACCAATGTTTACACAGTTCATAATATGCCAATGTTTACAGAGTTCATAATATTCCAATGTTTACAAAGTTCATAATGTACCATGTTTTCAGAGTTCATAATGTACCAATATTTACAGAGTTCATAATGTACCAATATTTACAGAGTTCATAATATTCCAATGTTTACAGAGTTCATAATATTCCAATGTTTACAGAGTTCATAATATGCCAATGTTTACAGAGTTCATAATATACCAATGTTTACAGAGCAACGAAAAATCTTAACTCGACATCTTAATAATTACAGTGCTTATGAACTCATTTTAAGCTATGGAGATGTGGTGGTGCTGCCTTCTTTTGGCCATAACCCATGAAGCGTGGACTCAGACAGCATGTCGATAAAAGCCCTGTCACACCTTGACGATTTAGCCAGCGTATGCCTGACGTATGCAAAATTTGGCTAAAACGCCGGCACACGTCGAATACGTTATGGGTAGGTTTGTATATGTTAAAAGCACGCTGACATACGTCGTAGTACGCTGGCATACGTCGTAGTATGCTGGCATATGTTGAAGTACGCCGAGGTGTTAGACAAATTTTCCGTGCTTGAAATTTTTCGACGTATGCCAGCGTATGACTCACACATTCCGCATAATGCTGGCCATAAGTTGTAGGCACGTTACGCGATCGTTGACACACGTTACTTGTAATTTACTCATAAGTCGAAACACGTCGAGGTAATGTTTAGCGTACCCGAAACTTATTTCTAACCTATGAGTAACGTGTTTTAGGCACGTTACTTGATTGTTGACACACGTCAACGCATGTTACTTGTACGTTACTCATAAGTCGAAACACGTCAATGTCATGGTTCGCGTCAGTGTTCCAGACTCCTTGGTTTTTTTTTTAACCTCCGCCATCGAAGATGGACGGAGGTTACTGTTTTCACCCGTCTGTTTGTTTGTTTGTTTGTTTGTGAACAGTATTACGGAAAAACTCCTGGACGGATTTCGACGAAACTTGGTGCGGGGGGTTAGGTATGGTCCAAGGATCATGCCATTAGATTTTGGACTTGGCCCAAAGTCCAATATGGCCGCTATGGCGGCCATTTTGAAAAATATTTGAATTTTTGTTTTTGCATTTCTACATGTTTTAAGTGATTTCCAAACAAAACAAAAAAAAAAATTGTTCGAGAAAAAAAATAAAAATTTTGTAACTTTTTTTCAAAAAAAATTGATTTTATTTGAAAAATATTTGAATTTTTTTTTTACATTTCTACATGTTTTCAGTGATTTCCAACCCCCTCCCCAAAAAATTTGTTGGAGAAAAAAAACCCAGAAATTTTGCAACTTTTTTTTCAAAAAAATTTCGATTTTATTTTTTTACTCTTTTCGTGTCGTTTCTACATGCGTGTCGTTCTAGTTTAGTTTATTCAATGGTGGTTCAGTAGAGTCTGATCCGTTTTGACCTACAATGAATCGGATATCAGGTTCACTTAAGTGACCCAGCAGTATTGGCGGTTGAGGTTTTGCGTTACTCATAATGCTCCTCCTCTAATTTTTAATGTTCTTTTTTCTTCGGTATGACGGTGATGTTAACACTTCGATTTCTAGTGCGGTTATAATATAATATTATTAATAGGCTGCGTTCAACAATTTAAATCATAACCGCACTAGAAATCGAAGTGTCAACATCACTGTCATACCGAAGAAAAAAACCCCCAAAAAAAACCAGGGAGTCTGGAACACTGGCGCTAACCATTACAGTGACGTGTTTCGACTTATGAGTAACGTACAAGTAACGTATGTCGACGTGTGTCAACGATTGCATAGCGTGCCTACAACTTATGCCAGCGTATGCGGAATGTGTGTCATACGTCGAGAAATTTTCAACATGCTGAAAATTTCTCGACGTACTCGGCGTACTACGACGTATGCCAGCGTGCTAGTAATGTAAACAAAACTTACCCATAACGTATTCGATGTGTGCCAGCTTGGTTCGGCAAATTTTTCATACGTCGGCATACGCTGGCTAAAACGTCAAGGTGTGACAGCGGCTTCATACTTCGATGTCGAGTGCGGTTATGATTTTAATCGTCGAGCCGCAGCCTATTAATAGCCTACACCACGTGATCATCAGCGATACGCTGCCGCGCTATGCATAAGTTAGACTATCGTTGGGCATAGGTTGTGAACGCCGACAACACGCTCAGCATTCATTGGTATAAGTTATCTATATGTGATTAAAACGTTTTGTGGACGTTACTAATACGTTATGCATACGTCCAACACATTATTATATGCAAAAAAAACTTTAAAAAAACAAAAATCAATAGTTCAGCGTACGCCAGCATTTTACATACATTTTCAGACCTTGCCATACGCTGGCTAAAACGTCAAGGTGTGACAGGGGCTTAAGACCAGGTGGGGCAGATAGATTACCTCCTCCCTGAAGGCTATTTGTAAGCCAGTTGGGCATTTACTGACAAATCTGATGGCGAATTGGTAAATCTCCTGAGACTCGTTGAGGTTCCATAAGCCTCTAAATCTCTAATACCGCAACCTTCAGCCAGATTTCACCACAGTTCAGTGTCCTCACTGGGCTGGCAGGAGACTTAGAAGTACACACACTCACCTCTAACCTGTCTAGCCTAGGTTTGAATCCCGACCCAGCTATAAACTGTCATCCCGCTGTTTCACAGGCAGGATGATTCATCAATGTGTGTGCCATCCCTCGGATGGACGTTAAACAGGTGTCCCGTCGGCCATCATTAATTTGTTGATGTTAAGAGTAGGTGAGTAGGTGAGCGATCGCAGGCATCCTGAACAAATTACAAATTCCTGCCCTAACCAGCAGAGAGCATCGCATCAGTGGAACAGCCACACCCTCAGCCAATGATGCTACCCTGCAACATTGTGCTGCATAAGAAGAAGAAGAAGTATCCGAACCATTTTATATTTCACAAAGAAAGTGTCGAGGAACATTTGTTATTGCCAAGAATACAGAAATATATATATATATATATATTTTTTTTTCGGTGAAGGTAAAATGGGGATTCGATCTCACCTAAAAAGTCGTCAAGGCAGAACCCCGAACGTTCTTGATTTTGATTCATCATATAATCCTCAAACACATCTCCACGTTTAAACAAACAAATAAACTTTCACCTTCTGAACTTTCACACTCACTAAATCCATTAAGCATCTCATATATTACCCATAGCTCTAACTTAATTTCATTCCAAGCCTCAGAATAGCATCACTGATGATGGCCTTGTCAGTCTGAACTTGCACCCAGAGCTCAGGTCTTGTGCTTAGTCTTCATATTCCTCGTTGCTCTTTAAAATTAGATGCCATAAGGCATGGTTCACATGAGTATGAAGAGATTGAAGTCACGCTTGGTTTATATTCTGCAGATTATATGCAGAGCCAGCCCTTCCGCAGGCAATTCGACCGTATTCTACTGAAGGCCGCAAACGGAGAGGGTCAAGTTGGCAGAAAGGTTCGTTTACAGAAAGGCCGCCAGGCCAGGGCTGCACACATGGTGCAGAAGAGCTGCGGGTCCTGGTTGTGGGATGCAACGTCTGTACACAAGAAATAAAGTAAATCATCTGTTGCAAAAAAAGACTTCTTTCCTTTTTTACATATCTATCGTATTTTCAACAACAGTTGTAGCTGATCGATGAGAGGTAAACATGGTGTCTGTTGACCCTTGGGTGGGAAGCATCCGTTTAAGTTTCTGGCTTCCAAAGCTATAACTTGATGGGTCTCTGAGGAAGGTCACTTTAGGTCTTCACCATAACTCATGGTTGCTTATTTGACAAGAAACTTGGCTGTGGTTGAGAACGTCCCAAAACCTTACGGGTCCTCACTGCCTGAATAATTTTCCAATTTTGAGTCTTTAGATGGATTGGCAATATTTATTAGTTACCACCCGACTACAGGTGCCTTTGATTAGTGATCTGAAGGCCACAGTTAGGAGTCTTGTCCGAAAGTTTCCAAGGTTTATTGGGTTTTGAAACAGCAGACCATTGGTTCAATCGCAATGCTTTCATATGAATGTGTGCTCTTAACCAACCGTCTCATAACCAATACAGAATCACAAAATCACAAGTCTGGTAACCGTGGCTTTATACATGGACAGTCACCTTTCCAGGAGAGGGAGACATGTGATTCACATAACCTTCCAAAGAAGCTATGGGAATCAGTGGATGTGAGACCATGGGCCAGCCAGCATACCGTGTCATCTCCGTGATGTTCAGCAAGCCTGCTGGGTGCATGATTTGGTGAAATACATTAATATTTGCACTTTTATAAACAAAACATTGATTACCAATTTACAGGGTGACCCCAGAAAAGTGAGCCCCGGGAAAAGGTAAATAACCCTTGCAGTTTTTCTTAAATCTCGTTCATTTTTCAAGTCTGAAATGAGTCAAGGGAGAGTGTATCTGATAAGTTTCTTGAATCCGAGACATTTACACGCCATGTCGTGGACACCTGAAGAAAAGTCATTTTCTGGAGAAACCTGTCTGCGGACAAATTCGTTTTGACAGACAACGTGCCTGTTCTGCACAGATTTTTGCAACAAGGAAAGCACCCAGGAAGTCTCAAATGCAAAGGTTTGTGAAAAAAAAATTTTGGACAGCATGGCGCACAGTCTTGAATATGAATTCACCAAACAGGAGGCCACGCTGGCCTTCCAAAATCAGGAAGGTCACCCGAGAACATCGCTGCCATTGCTGACTCAATCACCCACAGTCCCAAGAAATCTCTTTGGCACCGCCGTTGTCAAGAGCTCAACATCAGCAAAGAAAGCTTGAGGAGGATTCTGATAACAGTGCATACAAGTGATCAAAAACTTTGCTCGACGGGTGGCCCTCTGCATTGAGCGAAATGGTGCCCTTTTGGAACATACCATCAAACATCGACATCGTCAGTAATTTAATTGTGAAATTGTCAAATTTATTTGTAGATAACTGAAATCTTCAGTGATATCTTGACAACGAGTCAGTAATATGATCCACAAATTTTGTTAAATTTGATTGGATAATATTAAAATTGTTAAACTTTTACCCGAGTCACACTTTTTTGGAGTCACCAGGTGAAACTACCCTCCGGTCCTCATGCTGTGCAAACCTTTGACTGGCTGTAGTCCATTGTAAATGTCCGATTATTATTCCAAGTAGACAAAAACCCTCATTGGACATTTTCATTCAAGTGTGGACAAGTGTTCGGAACAGTCTGAACACTTGTCCGCACCTAAATGTGCAAACCATAGGTCTGTTCACACAAGCTGTAGCAGCGAATGCAGATATTCAGATATTGTATGTCTCAGAAATACTTCTTTCACAGGATACCATTTCCTTCTCCTTTGTCTATTCCTGGTTATTGCCTCGCACTCTGACAGGCTAGATTTCCACACTAGTGGTGGTGTTGCTATGTGTGTTTGTTCGTCAATATCCCACAACCCCTGCCTCTCACGCATTGTCCCCAATTCAATACTTCTTCGTAACAACATATTGTTTCTTTCGGGGGTCTAACATCACCCTCCCCAACCTCCCCGACGCCGCCGACTTGATTTGCGTAGGAGGCTCTCTCTGCAAGCATTGATACTCTGCTCTCCTCTCACCCCCTGTTAGCCCTTCTTTATCTGTTGAAACTTGAATTGCCACCATGCCAGCTGCTTTGTTGTTGGTTCACCTATGTCAGGACTTTCATTCTCTGAAATGACCGGACTTACTCAATCTGTTTCTTTACCAACATGCGCGTCCCCCAAATGGCAACCATTCATGTCATGTCAAAATTTATTCAAGCCTGTCCTACTCATCAGATCCTATCGGCTCTTCTGACCCCGTGTTAGTAAAGTGACCGTCTCTTCGGCAGTTATTAGAGAACCCCCAAAAGGGCAAACGTTTACAGAAACTTGGTAAGGCCGATTAGTCTGGCCTAACATCCACTCTCTCCAATCAAGATTAGTCCAAAATCATTTCAGCTTCTAAAATGGACTGCACAAGGAATTTCTTCTGCAAATTAACTAATTCTCTTCTTCACAAGTTGATTCCATTTCACATTCACATTTTCTCTTCATCATCTCGACCCGAGTATACGAACACTCGTGGTGAAGTCATCGCAAGAAAACAAACTTGCATTCTCCTTCTGGAAGGCAAATGCGACTGATGGCAAACTGCTGTCTCTTTGCACAGTTCAGAATCATTGTGTGTCTGTCCAACAATTAGCCAAGGTCCAACATCTGGCTCTCCTATGATCCAAATTCTCCAGCCTCTCAACCTACTCCAAAGCCTGGTGGGAGCTGGTCAAGGCTGTCTCGAGTACATATTCTCATTCCATTCATTCCCCCCTGAAAGAATGGAGAAAGGATACTGTTTTGGGAAAAAAGAAAAGTTATTACCTCCGCCACCGAAGGTGGAAGGGGGTTATGTTTTCACCGCTGTCCGTTTTGTTTTCTCTGGATGGATTCGGACGAAATCTGGTTGCGAGGTTAGGTATGTGACAAGGACAACATAATTCGATTTTGGTGAAGATCTGGATCCAGATATGATAATCTTGTAAGTGATTCTTCACCATTGATAGATGGTGCAAAAAACCCCGATATATTTAGCATGATATTTCAAAAAGTTGTACACGACTTGTGACAAAAGCAAGTGGATGAGTTGGTTAGGTGACCCGATTCGCTTCCGATTCAGGTCTGGATCCAGATCCAGATCCAGCCTATCATTGGGATACTGAACAAGGCAGTTGTTGGCTTAACAGTTAAGGTGGCTGGCTTAAGATCTTAGGGTCTTGAGTTTGAGCCCCTGCCATTCCGTTGAAATAACACAAGGTGGGTTGACTCAACCTGTCATCCTTCTGAGGTCACCAAAATGAGTACCAGCTAACTGGTAATAGGGGCACTGCATAAGCGGCATAGACGCGCTTCCAGAAATGATGCAACCAGCAGCCACCGGCTGCATATGAAACAAGTGGGATACAAAATGTAAATTGTTCATCCTTGCAGAGGTGTGCGCTCGACCGAGTGCCGTTCTCATTGAACTCTGCATTCACTTCAAAGGCTGAGGTCCAAAATCCATCCATTCCTGTCCCCACCCTTTCTTCCATTTCACAATGTTCCCTACTGCATTATGGACTTCTCCCCCAATCTCTTCTACAACTGGACTCGACAGCATCGTGCTCTAATCCTCAGGAACTCTACTTTAGTCCAACCATACTCTCTTATCTCCTCTCTTTTTCACAGGTCCTTCTTGGATGGGCAACTTCCTCCGTTTGGGAAAATTGCAAGCAACACTCCCATCCATAGAAAAGGTTCCAAAACTGACCAAATAAACTACACACCGTAAGCAAGGCAATGGCATCCATCATTGTGGCTGACCTCATCCACTCTCTCTTGTCTAATATAACTAGCTAATCTCTTACAACAAGTTTGGCATCTGACCGAGATATTCTAAGTTTGATATGTTACTCAAGTGGTGTCTAATTTCCTCTCTGAGTGGAAACAGAACGTGGCTCACGAGTGTTAATGTACTTTTCCTGATACAAGACCTACTTGGGGCCGACTGCTCCAGATTCCCTCCTTGCTCCTCTTGAGGCAGTCAAAAACAAGGTATTTGGAAACCATTGGAATCCCAATACAGGAAGGTGAATACTTAGAGACCGGTAGTCTCCCACTGGCAGTAAGTTGGTGTGCTATTTTTTACAAGCTTACATATGGCCTTGCTCCTCCTGCCCTTTCCAACCTCCCTCTACTTTCCAGTCCAAGTCACACGTGTTTCTTACGAAACCCTCACATGTTCACCCTCCCCCAGTCCAGGCTGGTTGCTCACCTGCATTAATTCGGCCTCTTAGTCTCCAAAGTATAGAATCATCTCCTTGTGTCCATCGTCTCATCCTCCTCACTCCAGTATTTCACATGTGCGACCCATCATTACCTCAATGCTCACACATGCACACCCGCATCTCTTCAACACGCACCGATTCTTTCCTATTCTGCTCCTCTCTGGGCCATGTTTACTCATTTATGCATTAGTCTTCCTTTCCTCCTCGTGTATATCCACCCTCTACTCCACCTTCCCCAATATCCTTTGGTAGTTTGTAAGCATGTGGCCTGTGTCGTTTAGCTCCTCCATAAGCTGAGACCCTCATAAAGGAATAAAACCTATATTCACATTCTCAAGTACAGCCATTGCTTGGCCTGAAATTTCCAGTCAAAGCATCCACACATATTCAGTACACTTCACATTCCCTCCACAAGCTTACATTTATATGAAATGGTACTTTGGATGAGGCAGTCAGGTGGGCTCACCTGTCTCGGTCAGGCCATCGAGCCGAAGGAGGTTTTCCACCACGTGTGCTGGGGTCCACACAATCCGGAATGCAGGTGTGGAAGACTTTCGGAGCTGGGAATGCTCATAAGGATGGCCTTGATGAATATGATGACGATTATGATTGCGCTGGAAACGTACCACAGAACCAAAAGGAATTAGGCTGTGTGATGCTTCGACTAAAGCAGCTGCCATTGGGGATTTCCTGGCGACTTCAGGGTGCTTCATCCTTTCAACCTTGTTACGCAGGATGCGACTGATTGAACTTACAGAAGGAAGGTTGCAGGGCTCGCACACTCCATCTGCCAAGAGACGCTCTCGGATCTCCCATGCGAAGATGCCCGGTTCAGAGCGTCTGTAGCCGGAGATGGCGCACACTACTCTTGGAGTAGTCACACGTGGCTTGCTGCCGCCGATGGCCCCGGGCAATACAGAACCTGTCTCGTGGTAGCGCGCCAGGATTTTGGAGACACAGCCATGCGAGACCCGTAACCTCCGACTAATGTCGCACGGACGAACGCCCGCTCTTGCCAACTCCACGATGCGCAACCTCACAGCTCCAGGCAGCGGGCGGCCGTTCACGAAAACGCCGCCCAGCTGGTTCATCTCTCCCATGCGTGGGAGCGCAATGAAGAACTCTGCTGTGGAAAGAGAGGCTCCAGTTGCTGCAGCACGTCTTCGCGGGTTCTTTAAAGTTTACGTGCCTAGGGGAACAGCATAAGGAGTGAAAATATTGTCAAGTCTTTGGGGTCAAGCCAAGTATAGCGTCCATGGGGTGCCATAAAATGTCACATGATAAGTCTTAGTCAAGTCGTAATTTGCGAAATGTGCGCTAAGATCACATGACTTGCCAGGAAAATGGAGATTTTAAGAACAGCTCATGAAATTTGAGCACGTCTTGGGGTAAGTTATGATGCATGCATGCGTTGGCAGCTCAGTTTATAGCTTTTGTTTTATAAGTCCACTATATTTAAAATATATATCTACATACGACTCCTCCCATGCTCTTCTGGCCGAAGAAGCTTTATTTATGTAAGCCTAGCCACCTGGGTTTAATTGATTAGGTGAGAGCGAATTGGTTATTCCCTCAATTCACAGGTGAGAGATGAGGGTGGGTCTTTGTTTTTCACACACACACACACACACACACACACACACACACACACACACACACACACACACACACACACACACACACACACACACACACACACACACACACACACACACACACACACACACACACACACCTGAATTAAGCTATTGGTATAGTCTGCTGTTCCAATACTTGAGTTTGGAACAGCAATCTTAAAAAAATTATTGGATCTGGATCCGGATATTTACCAAAATCGAATCAATTTGTCCTCGCACAACCAACCTGTCCACCAAGTTTCGTCCGAATCCGTCCTTAACTTGTTGAGATATCCTGATCACAGACAGACAGGCGTGAAAACATACCCTCCATCCACCTGAGCTGATGGAGGTAAAAATGGGACATGCTGCTCCCTTGCTTGACGCTCAGCATTTAAAAAGATAGAGCACGGACAAAGTACACCGGGAAAGCAATGGCAAACCACCCAGTATAACACTTACCAAGAAACTGCTTCAGCAGCACCAACGCTCTGTAAATAGAGTACGGTGGAGGAAATGTTCCGAGAACTTTCTAACGACTCGTATTGTTGGCTCCGCACGTACGCACGTGCACACACCAGGCCTGACGTTCGACTGAAGGTGACGTGCAGGAATTTTGAGTTGTTCAGGGTGTTTGTGATAAGTAACCGACTGCTTGAGAAACACCGTGCGGTCTTTAACATCCACCAGCTAATGCTAGCAGACTGGATACCCAGCTTAATGTCCATCTGAGTGACAGCACACTGTGTTACGCAATGCCCTGCCTGTGAAGCAGCAGTTCCCTGGGCACCAAATCAAAAGAGTTTATATTCAGTCGGGAATCGAACCCAGATTAGACAACTCAGCAGCGTGAGGGTAAGTGCGCTCTCTTCACAGGACACAGTTGATAACCATATACTGTTCATTATTACTCCGAGCACACAAAGCAAAAAGCGGGGTTAATCAACATGTTCAAGGTTCACTTAACTGTCTGTCTGTCTGTCTGCCTGTCTGCCCATCTACAAACGTCAGACAATTTTTAAGTGCTGAAGGCACTTTAGTATTTGGGTTTGTTCTACCCTCCATCCGTTCATCAATAATAAAGAAGAACAACCTTTCTAACTCGTGTTTAATTCTAAAGGGTAATTCTAAAGGGTAATTCCAATGGGTAATTCTAAAGGGTAATTCCAATGGGTAATTCTAAAGGGTAATTCCAATGGGTAATTCTAAAGGGTAATTCCAATGGGTAATTCTAAAGGGTAATTCCAATGGGTAATTCTAAAGGGTAATTCCAATGGGTAATTCTCAAGGGTAATTCTAAAGGGTAATTCTAAAGGGTAATTCTAAAGGGTAATTCCAATGGGTAATTCTAAAGGGTAATTCCAATGGGTAATTCTAAAGGGTAATTCCAATGGGTAATTCTCAAGGGTAATTCCGAAGGGTTCTTCTAAAGGGTTATTACACAGTTCTAGAGGGTTCTAAAGGGTAATTCTAATGGATTCTAAGGGGTAATTATTAAGGATAATTCTAAAGTCGCAGGGACGAACGTCCTAAAAAAAAAAAAAAAAAAAAATGCTAAAAATTGTGAAGGATAATTTTTCTACAACCTTTAAAATCCTTCCTCTTCTCCAATGGCTTGATTTCCGATCATCAATTTGGATTCAGACCAGGTCACTCTACCCTGGATATGCTGCTACTGCTCTCCCATCAATGGATGGAGGTCCTCAATGCCAGACAGGAAATCCGAGCCGTATCCCTGGACATATCACGTGCTTTTGACACAGTCTGGCACCCTGCCCTACTCACCAAACTCTCTTCCCATGGTATCCAAGGCCATCTCCACTCATGGCTCGCAAACTTCCTCTCCTGTCACAGTCACCGTGTGGCCCTAAATGGAGTTCTTTCATCCCCTCTTCCTGTCCAGGCTGGAGTTCCTCAAGATAGTGTTCTGTGCCCTGTTCTTTTTCTGGTTTTCATCAATGATCTCTCCGACTCTGTGGAAAATACTCTTTATCTCTTTGCTGATGAATCCACCCTCTGTCGTACTATCTGTCATCCCTCAGACCGGCAATCTGTAGCTTATTCACACTCTGCAGAGCTGGGTAAAATCACAAACTGATCCAACACGTGGAACATGACTTCTAGTCCTGAAAATCTCACACACTCACGATGCCTCTCCGAAAGGACTGTTTAGAACCCCCCCCCCCCTCGACTTTCTCAAGAATCTTCTGTAAGAAGTCCTTTCATTCAAGCTTCTGGGTCTCACTATGTGTCATGATCTTTCCTGGGAAAGCCACATTTCTAACCTAGCCTCCAACGCCAGTCGTCGATTGAGAACCTCCGTCATGCAAAGTCCTCCCTTGGCACACCAGAGCTCCTGACCACATACAAAGCTTTCGTCCACAGCCTGATGGAGTACTGCTCTCCCCTCGAGCTGGTGCTCCTGCCTCTCACCTTTCTCGGCTTCACGCTGTGGAAACCAAGGCATTGAGGATCATTGGTATCTCCTGCGATGAGGCTGAGTCTTTGGGCTTCTCACTCTCACAGCAGGCAGGTCGGTGGTCTTTCTGTTTTCTGCCGTCTCCTCTCCAGCCTCGCCCCCCCTCCTGCTCTGTCTGCGATTTGTCCCCACCATGTATCAGCAGGGCGTTGAAGGTCCGCCAGCAACCCCCTTCCGGCAAAACTACCAAAATCATGAATCACTGCTCACCTTCACTCTTTCATTCCTCTTTTTTCCCACCTTTGGAATAAACTTCCACACTCTGTTCAATTCCATTCTTCCCTCCAGGCCTTCAAAACAGTTGTTCAGCACCACTTATCTTCCCCCATCCAAAACCTCGATCTTTTCTACCCCCGTTAATCCACCCCAAACCCACCTCCTTCAAATTCTCTGCTTTCCTTCCTGAAAGTCCCTGTAATGTCCATCTTGTATACCCCATGTTCCCCACCCCATCCCTCTCCCTTAAACACAGATCTCCTAATGTCTCCATTCCCCACTGTTTTGTCCTTCCCTCTCCTGCCCCTATTGTCTCATGCCCCCCCCCCCCACCTTTGCTGTGCGTTGTGTGTTGAGCTCTCATATGAGCCTCAACAATGTATACAAAAAAAAAACAAAAAGGGTAATTCCAATGTGTTCCAAATTGTTCTAAAGGGTTCTTCTAATGGATTTCGTTCATTTATTGGCTTTGCCTATTTCATATGCCAAAAATGCCAAACTGAACCGCTTCCTCCGGACAAGGGTGCGATTTGTATACATGTACATATATGTAGATATATATATATATATATATATATATATATATATATATATATATATATTTTTTTTTTTTTTTAAACTCTGCCTGTCTGTCAGAGTCTAACAAAATTAAAAATAGGAACACGTGTGCTAAAGCTCACCTGGATCAGAAGCAACAGTCATTCCTGTTTTATTTATTTTTGAGCCTGATTTTTTTTTTTTTTTGTCGTGACCCTGATTTTTTTTTTTTTTAATGTCGTGAACAAAATTTGGTACACCACAGGTGATGAAGGTCATGGTCAAGATTCATCGGAATTGTGTCGTTTCGGAGAAGAGAGCAAACACTTATTTTGGGGGCTTCACCCCCCCCCCCTCACATACAACTTTTTAATGAGCACAGATTTTGATGCGGTTGATATACTTGGGTCCATGACGGGTGATGAATGTTGTTAGTCAAGTTTCATCTAAATTGTGGGTGTAGATTCGGACAAGAGAGCCAAATACCTAAAAAAAATGGGGGGGGGGGAGTGGTCAACCCCCCCCCCTGTAGACACCCTTAATGAGCACAAATTTTAATGCCATAAATATACCTTCATTAGGCATCAGATCTGAAGCTTGTTGCCAAGTTTTATCAAAACTGTGTGTTTGGTTCAAGCGATAATGACTGAAGTGTTTACGGGCCGACTGACTGATTGACACTGACCGACTCTCCTACGGACACTGCTCGATTGCATTAGCTAACCTGATGAAAATCCAGGTGAGCTAAAAATCATTCCAAATAGGAAAGTTACTGTTTTTAAGGGCATCACAAAGGACACAAACAACAGGCATGAGTAACTCATGTAATGTGTTAAATCAGGTGGTATAAAAGACGCTGCATTAATGGCGGTAAACTTCCAGAATATTTTTCTACATCCTTTAAAATACCCATCCTATTTCAACTGAATTATATACTTGCACACTGTAAAACACAAATTCAATTGTTGACCCCTTCAAATCCATTCCATTGAGCAATATTTAGAAAAAAAATATTACGCCAGTTTACGTCATCATGACCAATCCAATTTTTCCGCTCCGAGACCCCAGCCATGTTATTGTTTCTCAAGACAGCATGGGGTAAGGTGGTCTATTAACTCGATAATTGCTTGAGAATTTGAAATACCAGTATAAGCAACCATTTGTACGTAAACAGGTGAACCCCATTGTATCACTAATACAATAAACGAGAAAGGGATTACAGGAAATCAATCAAGGTAACTTGCAGGAATGTAATGGTATTGTAAAACCGCTCACGTCAAAAAATAAAAATACCCTTATGACGTCACAGGCGCAAAATTGCACACATGGTGCGTTTTGCGCATTGGCTCATCTACACTGTCTACACCGTTTTGCGCATTGGCTCGGTTGAATGGAAAACCTTTACAAACATGAAAGTTCATAAAGGTGCGTGACTCCACTGCAAGCAGAGTGTGCGACACCCGAGACGCGCTTTCATCCCCCGTCACGTTTAACGTGCAGTTTAACGAGCCTGCGAGGGTCATAGTGTCATGGCGGAAACAAGAGCGGGTTTTAAAGGGGAACTCTTTGGGAGGAACGGGAGGCTCATCCATTAGGATGTTATTCAGGCATCCATACAGAGTCAGTCATTTTGATGTGGTGGTTGTTCAAGCAATGTATAATCGATCAAATTTACTTATTCTGTAGCACTCTTCATTCTGAGCAAAATATTCAAAGAGCTTTATATTACAAAAAAAAAGAATAATCAAGGGTTATGAAAAAGCAACTGTAAAATAATGGCATTGTAAGAGATTTAATAAGTAATAGTTAAGTCGTTAGCTTGAGGATCCATATAATCAGGTGTTGGTGTAGCGCAGGCATGATGGACCAAATGGCCTCCTCCTGCATCAAATTTCCTTTTTAATTGGAGAGTTAATTTAACCCCTTGCCCCACGCAGTCTTGAGAAAAGAGACATGGGAAGGGTCTTTTAAACTCTTGATTGTTGCGTTTCCGAGCACAATCTATATTTCCTACGAGCCGCCATTTTGCCTGAATCTCGATATTCCCCCAACGCTGAGCGCAAGCAGAAAATTTGATTGGTCGAGATGAGGTAAAATGGCGTAATACTTTGTCCAAGCATTGAAAAAAGGAAGGTTTTTGAAAGTGCCAATAAGGCGATTGGTGTTCAAGTCCTCTATGACATCCCTAAAAAGAGTAAGTTTCCTCTTTGGAATGATTTTCAATTTTGTTTGACTGCCAGACCGACAGGCAGAGTAAAACAATCAGCTTACTGCTTACACCACTCTTCTCTGCACATGCGTGATCAGGACGAGACTCCATACAATTTGCCAAAATCAAATCCAAAGTAAGCTAAACTGCAGGTTCGTTTTCCAATTCATGTTCAAAATAGAACATTCAATTGAAATCAGTTGTTCCTCGATCATAAACTGACGTCTGCAGACAGACAGACTGATAAAGTGAACCAATACGCAACTTTTTAAATGATGTGTGAATGCTCAATGAGGCCTTTTACACAGACGCTGTGTGTGTTTGCACCGACTCAATTCAGCCACTCGGGCACTTTTAACCTGCAGTTACTAGTATGACTTCTGCAATTCAAATTGTCTCTAGCATACAGTAATTTTCAACATTTAGAGTTTTTTTGGATGAAAGAGTGGCAATTTCAAAATCCATCCATCCAGCCATTGGGACCATACTCTATATGCAGAGCGGTGGTGCTGCCAAAGCAGTCTCCTTGGCTATTGGGTAGAATCCTGGACGGGTCGCTACTCACTCACGAGAATATAAGAGTATGAGAAATATCCATGGATGAGAGGTGTCGGGTTCGTGCCGGTTATGGATCTATGGATCTATGGATCTATGGATATCTCTCTCTCTCTCTCTCTCTCTCTCTCTCTCTCTCTCTCTCTCTCTCTCTCTCTCTCTCTCTCTCTCTCTCTCTCTCTCTCTCTCTCTCTCTCTCTCTCTCTCTCTCTCTCTCTCTCTCTCTCTCTCTCTCTCTCTCTCTCTCTCTCTCTCTCTCTCTCTCTCTCTCTCTCTCTCTCTCTCTCTCTCTCTCTCTCTCTCTCTCTCTCTCTCTCTCTCTCTCTCTCTCTCTCTCTCTCTCTCTCTCTCTCTCTCTCTCTCTCTCTCTCTCTCTCTCTCTCTCTCTCTCTCTCTCTCTCTCTCTCTCTCTCTCTCTCTCTCTCTCTCTCTCTCTCTCTCTCTCTCTCTCTCTCTCTCTCTCTCTCTCTCTCTCTCTCTCTCTCTCTCTCTCTCTCTCTCTCTCTCTCTCTCTCTCTCTCTCTCTCTCTCTCTCTCTCTCTCTCTCTCTCTCTCACACACACACACACACACACACACACACACACACACACACACACACACACACACACACACACACACACACACACACACACACACACACACACACACACACACACACACACACACACACTTCTATGTTTTGACAGCTTAGTCCATGGAGCTTACAGGATAAATTAACGCCATGAAAGGGGGGGGGGGATAATCTGTTTGGAGATCTGACCAAACCTCCTCCCCCCCCTTGAAATGAGATCAGTTTTTCCTTTTTTGTAACAGATTGTCATAATACTTTGTTTTGACAAAGTTTGGGTCCATGTATTAGATGGGGTAAATGCAACCCCCTGGAAGGGGCTTTTCAAGGGGTCTGGGGTCCAGATCCACCAGCTGTGGGGCAGCTAACAAACTTTTTGTGGATGACTTGGTCAAACCTCAGGAACTTTAAGGGGTCAAACCTTCCGAGGAAAATGGGGTGTAATTTTCTGTCATGAGATCTGGGTCTACATGCTATACATCACCTCCACTAAGAGGAGTCGAATCCCTTCCTGTGTTTTTTTCAGCTTAATTACAGAAACAACGAACTTATTAAAAAATAAATCCTTTGACAGTGTAATTGTTCAAAGCAACAGGCCGTTCAGCCGTCCATGCCGGTGTTGCATTTCCATGTCGTTCACTATACGGAATTAGCTTTATATCTTGATCAAAGTTAACAACATATTTGAATATCCATGAACAGGTAAATTAATTAAATTTACTTAAAAGACATTGATGGTAATCATCTGCATCCCGTTTACTCAAACTTGGTCAACTACACACTCAGTAGTCTTTACTTGGTCAGAGTATTGGTCCAGAAGCATTTCAAGGAAGCGCCTGCTTCATGAAACACCAACCCCTGCAGAAATTGTACAAGTGGAACTCTTTAGTCGGATATACCACTCCAAACCACTCACATCATGGATTCGTATATGTGCTCCGGTAGTTTGTGGGTATACAACGGAGAAGCTTCCTCTCCACCCTCCTCAACCACCCTGGGTGTGCTGCATTGTTGAAGGCTAATTTTCCCCTACTCGGCATGCCGTCGGTACGAACTCACCAATCATGATGAACAGTGGGAATGCTGGTGAACCTCAGGTTGTGGTACCCGACTCGCACTAGGACTCTGTGGGTGAGGTATGAGTTTTTGGAGCACTGCTTGCCACGGCTGAGTATGATGAATAAAATCACTTCCAGCATGGCCCATGAGTTTTTGTACAAAGCTATAAACATTCTGTTCCCTCCCTGTAACACCCGCTCTCTGCGGGAGGTCTCCATCGGGCTGCAGCAAACCCATGGGATGGATGGACAACCGGCAACACCCTCTTATCCGTCAATGATGACTTGCGTTTCATCTCAGCACAGACAGACTGATAGTTTGGTGTGGGGAAAAAGGAAGTTTGACTGATCATGTGTTTGTCAAACTTTTCCTCCAGAAACCTCCCAAACATGGATCCACAGAACCTGATGGAAGGTGTTCCAAGCTCAAATTGGACAATTACTATCTGAGGAATTCTTTCAGGACCAGTCAAAAGTTTTCATGTTTTTGTTAGCAAGATTGAGGCTCAGAGAAGAGCAAAGTGATGGAGTGAACTGATAGTGAGGTGGTGGGGCAACGGTTGGACAAAATAAGCAAGGGAGTTAATGTATCGTTAAAGAGGAGAGAAGAGAGAGAATGAGAAAAAAAACAACATATTAACCTACAAGTCAGAAAATAGGAGAATGGTTTGGGTTGAGCAATCTATCCAATTTGGACTTTTACATCCCTTTATAATTCCACAAGTTGTCACCGATCAAGATCCGGTGATCGAACTGGAGGCGGAAGGGCCGAGGTGTAAGCCAAGCTCCGGCGAGCACCATCAATCGATTGATCGGTCAAAGCGGAGTTATTTTTTTGTTTTAACATAGATGTGATTAAGTATTGAAATTTTTTTTTGTGACGTTCAGCATGTACGTGTTTCAAAAATAGGACGAGAAGAGAGCAAATACCTATTTCGGGGGTCAACCACCCCCCCCCCAACCCGTAAGTCCCCTCAATCAGCACCAATTTTGATGCAGTATATATATACTTTGGTACATCATGGGTGGTGAAGGTTGTGGTTAAGTTTCATCAAATTCTTGTGTGTAGTTTCAGAGAAGAGAGCAAATACCTATTTTGGGGTCAAAATATCCCCCCCCCCCCCGTTGATGACATAGATCTGACAGGCAGAGTCAACCTCACCTGGATCCCCTTAATGAGCGCAGATTTTGATGCGGTTAACACACCCTTGTTAGGCATCAGATATGAAGCTCGTGGCCAACTTTCATCAAAATTGTGTGTTTGGTTCAAGCGATAATGACTGAAGTGTTTATGGACCGACTGACACATTCACTTACCTACGAACACTGCTCGATCACATAAGCTCACCGGACTGAAACTCAGGTGAGCTGAAAATGTTTTTGAGTAAATTTTGGGGAAATCGGCCCAGGGCTATGGAATTATATAAAAATCAAAGAAAAGGCTTCATATATATATATATATATATATATATATATATATATATATATATATATATTTTTTTTTTTTTTTTTTTTTTTTTTTAACCTAATCAAGGTGTGCAAAGTTGGTAGAGACCTCTCCCAACAGACTCACAGCTGAAATTGCTGTCAAACGTGCTTCCCCCAAGTATTAACTCGGGGGGGGGGGGGGTGAACACTTATCCAACCAAGATATTCTAGTTTTGTATTTTTAATCAATTTTTCTGAAATTTGTTGAATTTTTTTTTTTCCACTTGGAAGTTGTGGGTTACCATGTGTAAATAAAGGTGGAAAAGTCTGATTTAATTCCAGTTTAAAAGGCAACAAAAGGTGAAAATTTTGAAAGGGGGTGTAGACTTTCCATAGGCACTGTGTATATGTATATGATTTCCAAGTCCTTGTCGGCCTATGGGAGAAGGGTCGAGTTGAGTTATCTATCCAAGTTGACCCTTCCCACATCGTATGAGTGCCTTGAGCTCTGGATCTGTTTAGAGACGTTTTATAGCGATATCAAATTACGCAATTTTACTCAAAGAAATATCGAGTTCCATTGTGTACATGGGAAAGGAAAAGAAAAGGTTTACGAGCTAAATTTATGTAACATGCTTCATGGAGACGGATAAAAGTTTAACCCACTACGCCCCAATGCATGGGTGACTTTAATGATCCAAAATCAGCCACAACTCATTTATCCTTTTCTCAAAACCCCAAATCTTGAACGTGATTCCCAATAGTTGGTAAACAAAAACTTCCAGGATGATGTCATTTTCAATGAAGCTAAACACTGTTGACATACAGTGAAGGCTTAAATGAGTTAAAATAGGCACAGTTAACTTGAATTATCTACTCTAATACCATTACAAATAACATGGACTTGCCTGTGAGCCGTCTATAGCCTGGGTTCCAATATCAACCCAGCTATAAACTGTCATCCCAGTGTTTCGCAGGCATGGCAAGGTGGCATCACATATGTGTGCCGTCCCTCGGATAGATGTTAAACTGGTTGTGCCATGTGTTTGCATTCGTTTGTAGATGTTAATGATCGCATGGTGTCCTTTGCGAAAAGTCGTTGAGTTATCACCGGCACTCTGAAAAGATTACATATTTCTTAAACTAACCTCCAGGAGCACAGCAGAAACTGAAGTGATGCAAACCAGCAGCCACGTGTCCCAATACGGTATATGCTGCGGACACCTGGTCAGGTGGAACGTCAGCAATGGAGCATCAGGTGTTCTGATCGAACAAAACCACACGCTATGTGCTTCTTCAAACTTCTTTGTTGGAGATCGCCAAACGGTGGATGCATAACATATTGTTATGTTAGTGGGGTAGATGGAGGAATTTCAAAGGAAAGTTAGGATTGTATAGAGTTGCTTGGTCCGTGGACGTGGAGGAGACATCTCAATGTAAATTAAGTAGGGAAATGGTAAGCTTAAGTGTTACTTTCCCCCCACGTGAGACTGATGAACCTAACTCTCCTCCTGTGACGAGCCAATTTCCCCCAGTATGTAATTGCCCCCGTGACCATTTCCCTATGTTTTTGTATTGCAAGACCTGCAAGAAAGGGGGATCACGTCCTTAAAACGACTACAACCGAACTGCACGTCCAAGCAGGCAAGAAAGCCACGCCCCCGGAGTGGATGATCAATGGGCATGACATTATTAAGAGGAAGAAGAGCACGTCTCAGCAAGAGAACGGGGGAAACTGCTCATTACAGGAGGAGAATTAGGGTAGTCAGAGTCTCGCGTGGGGGACAAGAAAGGAGTTGAGACAAAGGCTCGGAGCGGGACAGAAGCGAGAGAGGCAGGATCGGCGGTCGAAAGAGAAGGGCATTGCGGCTGGCTTCCCCTCGACACACAATTCTTGTGTTCGTGCTGAGGCGAATTGGCTTGCATGGAGGAGCAAGACGCCGGCCATCTACTGTTGGGCCGAATCATGTGGGACCAGTGCCAAAGCCTTGTGTCGAGCCATCGGGGGAAAGAGATGGCGTCATTTTGCAAAGCAGCAGCATCGGTGAGGACGATCTACGCAAGAAGCTGCACGGCGGTTTCTGAGCCTTACCATTGAGTATCGTCGCCCAAGTTACCTCCCGTAGAGCAGCTGCGTGCCATTTTGGGCGCATTTTCCCATCCAGTGACGAAGCGGCTTGGTGACTTTCAAGATACCGAAACTCACTTCTAGACCCGAAGCGGAGTGCCGAAATAAAGGAGGGATTTTTCTTTGATATATTCTGTCCCCCTGTTTGTATTTTAGTTTGTGTGGAGGTGCCTCAAAATTAGATTGAGATTACCTCACGTCTTGGTATATTTCCATTATAATTGTTGATTTTCTGTTTATTAAATCATTATTTATTTAAGTTGCTGGCATCCGTGTATCTGTTGTGGGTTTGAGTACAACCCGTGTGCCTTTCCTTCCCCCGCGCGCCATAATCTCTGAGAATCCTTCCTTCCACGGTAAGCCTCCAAGAGAACTGTTTGGCCATCCGTCCAGGTAGGGGCAGACCCACTGGACACGACAATATATACATTTGGTGGCCTGGCACTGTGCATAGGTCGAAGAATTGTTGGTATGTACTTTGCGCCAAAGAAAACACAGGCCGAGCTGGAGATGTCAACAACAAAAGAGAAAAAAATGACTAATATTGTAAAATAGTAGAGGGGCTAAGAAAGGAAGCCAACACCGGAAATGAATGGTCAAGATGAAGTTTCCCCTTAGTCCATCAACCCTATCTCCTTCCAAATTTCCAGTTTTTCCATCCTGAGAGTTTCCTTCTGTTTCCATCTTGTCCACCCCATGCATCCTCCATCCATCCATCCATTGGGACCATACTCTGTGCAGAGCGTTGGTGCTGTCAGGGCAGTCTCCTTGGCTATTGGACACAATCCTGGATGGGTCGCCACTTCGACAGAATACCGGCATGCTGGCACAGTCAACCTCACCTGGTATTAATTCAACAGCCAAGTGGGATTTAAACTCAGGATCCTAGGATCCCAAGCCCACCACCCTAATCATTAAGCCAACACCAGGCATACACATGCATCCTCCCCTTCCCCTCAATCCTCTCCAAAAGTTTGTTGATCGTCCTTCAACCCTGCTGTTGGCATTTCCCCCCTCCTCTACTGTTCCTTTGGTTCTGTTGCATCCAAATCCGTTTGGTGCTCTGGCTCATCCATGAGCCTTGACTTTGTAAAAGTGTTTTAAATAAAAGAAAATTGCTGGATATGTAGCAATCACATAAATAAGAAATGTTTGGACAGATTAGATATTGTTTAGTAAAATGAACAGTCAAATTGCAACACCTTATCAATTCAGCCTCTTCATGACCCGACACAATGCAGCCAATGATGGTGGTGACGACCTCTATGGACAGCCTTCTCAGTTTGTTCCGTGTTTCTTTCCTCCCATACAAGTGCATATAATAATTGGTTTTATCAACTGAAAGCTGATAAGAGTAGATTAACTGCTGCGGGAAGCGAGGCACAGGTGACTTCAAGGCAGGGCTCTAATGAAGGACTCTCGCTTGAAATGTCAGCTGCACCTTCCTTCCAAGGCAGAAAACGCACCCCTACCGGCTTTAAGATGATAAAATTAATCGTTTCACCTGGCCACAGATGAGGACCCACAAAATCCATCGTTTTACCTGGCAGCAGATGCAGACCCACAAAATCCATTGTTTAACCTGTCCACAGTTCACTCGTGCTGACAAATTATTATCGGCTTCTTCCTGAAAAGGCTTTCTTTAACTGTCCACCCTTAAAAACTTAATATTATTAAGGTAAGAAAAATAAAGGATAAAATATGCTTGATCTTTTCATTCCTCTGACCTTGAAGATTGTGGGGGTGCCTGCACGTTTGACATTTCTATGGCTAAAGGAGCATTGTCATGCCAATGTCCTCACCAACCAGGGTCTGAAATTTTGAATTTTCACCATGGTGTTAACAATAACAACAACTCTTCATTGAAAGACACCATGCGAATCTTTAATATCTACCAGAAATGCCAGCATAAAATGGTTCTTAGCATAACATCCCATCCGACGGGTGATGCAAACACCCCAGCTCCATAACACAAATCCAACCATTTAAACTCATTTCAAGAATTTAACCCAGTCTTGACAGCTAAAAGGAAAGTGCACTGCCTCTGTGGTATTGCATCAGAAAAATATTGTGACCCCACCATTTATTATTGGACAAATGTCTTGTTGATGAATAAAAGCAATCTTGGTAAAGGCTCACCCATTTACCCTATGTAGATGAGGAAGACACTCGAGAATTGGAATCCTCTCCAGAAAGCCGTCGAACTTTCACCGTGTTATACTGCCACTTCTACTGTCACCTTTCATCCAACAAGGCGTCCAAAGTTTGAGCTGCAAATACAGGAGAAATCGTTTAAGACAGAGGATAGACCGAGGATGTTACACGAGGATGAGCAATGGCGGTGTGAAGATGAACGTCAAATGCATGAAACTGAAGCATAAGAGTTAAGGGCAAGGAATGGCGCACAATAGCCACAACTTGAAGCAACACATATTGCTGTCACAAGTCGACAGGCTTTCTGATATTCTCAGGTCCAACGCAGCAGTTAGTTGTGAACCAGTTGCAAAGATCGCAGAGCATTTATTTATTGAGCACAGCAAGGATGTAACCAACATTTAAATGTGGGAAATACGCAAGTCAAAAGAACAACGGTCAAGCAACTTCATTTGGAAAATATAGCAATTTTGGGTTTATTGTTCCACGAGTGAGGCAGGCATGCACACTGCAAGCAAATACTGAGGTGCATCCTACGTGCAGACATAATAAATATAAGCTTTATGTATTTGATGATGTGGTTTGTGGGAACTTTTGACATTTGATGATGTCGATTGTGCTTCTTTTTTTTTTTAGGAGGTTGGTGGCAGGATTTGCACTCCGGCCACCGTAAATCCCCTCATTCCGCAAAACATGCTCGAAGGACAACATAATCTGAAAACCCACTCCATGAGAGTACCACCTGCGCAGCTTCCCCTCGCAGGGCAGCTCACCGGATGACGGAATTGGGGCAAAGCCTTCGGGAGCCCCAATCTTTGATGATAGGAGGGAAACCACGGGGTAGCATTCTTAGGTCAGATTGTGGGAGAGTGTGTCGGAGTGGTGCTGAGGTGTCGTCCACCAGACGGTGGTCTCCTTGGGTTAACCTGAGGTGGTCCCTTCGGGTGGGTGCCTGGAATGTCCTATCCCGAAGAGAGGATGATCACCTGTCTCTGTTATCATCTGAGCTCAAGAGTTTGGACATTGGTATTACAGCACTCTCTGAGGTTCAGCGACCGGATTGCGACGAGATCATGGTGGGTGGTTACACCTACTATTGGTCTGGTCACTCTGATGTTTACCATACTCAGGGAGTTGCTGTAGCTGTTTCCAATTCGCTGACCCCAATGATAATTGAGGTAACACCGGTCAACGAGCGTATTATGAGATTAAGGACTCGTCACTCCTTAGGTGTCATTTCCCTGGTCTCTGTTTATGCTCCGACTGAGGCGAGTGATCTCACCGTGAAGGATGCATTCTACGCCACACTCGAGTCTGTGGTTGATCAGTGCCCCAGATGAGATACACTTTTAGTCTTGGGGGATTTCAATGCATCGACTGGAACTGATAGGGATGGTTATGAGACGTGTTGGTCCCCATGGGTCAGGAACTATGAACCATAATAGCACTAAGTTCCTTGATTTTGCAAGAAGTCATGGACTTCGGGTGGCTGGTTCATGGTTTCAGCGCCGACAAGCTCATCGCTGGACTTGGTATTCCATCGCTGGCGGTGTGTCAAACGAGATTGACCATGTGCTCGTTGATAGTCGCTGGAGGATGATCCAGAACTGCAGGGGCAACCGGAGTGCTCTGTTCCTCAATACTGACCACCGGCTTGTTGTAGCAACTCTTAAGTTGCACCTTAAATCCAGGAGAATGGTACCATCCCAACCTAGACTGGATGTTGGCAAGCTCAAGGATGAGAGGGTAGCTGAGGAGTTTGCAAACAAGCTGAGTTGAGATTTTGGGGGTCTGGGTACTTTGGGAGGTCTTGAAGAGTTGTGGAGTACCTTCAAGACCACCGTCCTTGATGTTGCCGGTGGATGTCTTGGAACTCACCGATGGGCAAAGAAGAATTTTGTCTCTTAATGGACACTGGATACCATTGACCAGAGTCGCAGGGCCAGGCTGAATGTCAGAGCTGAGCTGTTCAGGGAGCTGAGGCGCAAAACTGTACGTGCGCTAAGGTTGGACAAGGAGGCCAATGTACAGACCAATTTAGAATCAATAACTATACCCAAACAATGGAGAAAACAATTAAACAAATCAACTTTTCAGAGGAGGATTCACTAGAAACCTTACCCAATATGTCTTCAGTCTGTATAATGTGAAAAACAATGTTTCATAAAGATGGACGATGACATTTCCCGTTCAGAAACACGGGTGAAAGTAAATTTCCCCACATCAAATACCATGAATGTCTCCACACGGACTGTAGAAGGCGCCATGAAGGAATTATAAATTAAAATTATTAATTATTGTGCAACTTTCACCGCTGCCAACTTCTGTGTGGTTGTAAAGTATATTAATCTGTACCAAAATGCAAATTTTCAAGTAGTTGTTGGATGGTGGTCACAAAACAAGAAATAGAGCGACTTTTGGCTGCTCGCCCCATGGCCTGTTTGTCTGCACATTGTGTTCTCTTTCTCTCATCTCTTGTTCTCTTTCCAATACAATTAACTTTTTTTCCTCTCCACAACACTTCACATTGCTATCGTTGTTCCCGTTGCTTTACCTCTCTTCAGCAAGTCTCTTCCTCTAATTTCAGCATATTGCGCTCTCTTTTTATTCTTGAGCTCTTCCTCCTTTTGGTGGATATAAACGTGTCTTTGATTTATCTCTTCCTCTTTTCTTTTCGTCAATGCTTCAAACTTCTCCTGTGGCTCTAACTCCCGTTCCTCACTTCTCTGGTTGCCAATATTTAACCACTTTTAACTCTCAGCACCCGAGCACCATACAAGCAATCACGTGTTTGTTGCCCTTATGGATGTTTTTAAAGCAACTGCCAATTGGTTAATTTATATGATCTATCTATCTATATATATATATATATATATATATATATATATATATATATATATATATATATATATATATATATCTATATCTATCTATCTATCTATCTCTCTATCTATCTATCTATCTATCTATCTATCTATCTATCTATCTCTCTCTCTCTCTCTCTCTCTCTCTCTCTCTCTCTCTCTCTCTCTCTCTCTCTCTCTCTCTCTCTCTCTCTCTCTCTCTCTCTCTCTCTCTCTCTCTCTCTCTCTCTCTCTCTCTCTCTCTCTCTCTCTCTCTCTCTCTCTCTCTCTCTCTCTCTCTCTCTCTCTCTCTCTCTCTCTCCTTTGGAGGGTGTTGCCGCACACCAGATATAACCCATGTCGATAATGGCTCGCTGAGGTTGTGGAGGATAGCTTTGTACATCTATAAAAGGCATCTCGTGTTGAAGATTTGATTTTACAACCTTTCACATGGTACGGTTCGGGTTGAAAAATCACCAACGGCGTCTCTGTCAAACGGAACTCCATCACAGTTCCCAAGTCCAATTTTGAATGCAGGACAACTCTGATTAAACCTGCCATTGCTCTGTTAACCACTGCCATGCCGTTACTGTCCGAAGACATGGAAGGTGAAGGCCGGGGATTTTCGGACGCTTAGTCATCTGTTCTTCTTGATAGGCTCCATCAAAGGCTTTTCATTCGAAAGAATCCGTTCCTTGTAGAAGTCAGACGCCAGCTTTTCACCATCGTATTTGGCGTTTTTGAAATCACGAGCCAGGTCAGGCATAGAAACTTTACCAGACTGAAGAGACCGGAAAGTGCTATTAGAAGGATCAAATGGGTCAATTCCACTCATCAATGCACAAGTTCATATCCTGAACAGCTTTTTCGTCTTTTGTCTTCCGAGCCTTTGCATTTTCATGATGACCTTGTCCTCGTTCACGACAATTTGCGATGGCGCTTAGTGTTTTGCAGGCAGAAGAAATATGATTAATAGTCTGGTTGTGAGTGATTTAGAACCCCAAAAACCCCCCAGAAGACACATCACGGGCTTGAAACCGATCTAAATCTGAAATCTCAATCGTCTCATGGTGGCCATTTTGGAAAACGCCGCCTGTTGGCCGTTCTCCATTGTTTTGCGAGGTGTGTGGAAGCTCATTTTAAAGATAATGTCCCAAGGTACCATCAAAATAGGTATGGGGTCCCAGGAAGGTAACCCCACTACATACGCTATGGCTTGCCTTTACTGCCTTTGGCACATACTTGTTTGTTGGGATACCTCCTAACTCTCTCCATGTATTCCAAGATACTTTTATCCTCCTCCTTACAGGCACTTCTGCTCATCCATTGACCTCCAACAAGTCTCCAAAATAATACAAATTTTTCACCGTTTCATTTCTACTCCGAATCCTATGTCCTCCTCCATTCCGTGTGATCAACCTGTGTAGTTCCTTTAAAACATTCCTTGTATTTAAACCTACCGATGTCCGACTCAAACTACCCTTCACTCCACAACATTTACTGTGATACTACATTTCACAAACACACCACAAAATCGAGTTCCCCCCCCCCCCATTACCTTTGTCATACACAGAGCACATGACACCACTCAACACTTTTGTTCTCTTCTTCACCACAAATCATAAACTTGGTCTTGGTTCTTAAAATCGGGGTAAATACCTATTTACCGGGGTAAAAGGAACAAAAACAAGGAGACGCCTTTGTGAAGACTTAAAAGTATGGAAGAAGAAGAAGGAAACCCAATCTGATTTCCTTTGAAATTTTCAAACCTCGTGGTGAGTGGTTAATGTGGTGAGTGGTTAATGTGGTGAGTGGTTAACGGTCTAACCAGAATAATAAATAAGAGAATATTGACTAATTAAACATTTATTTTTTTTATACCCCAAAATCACATCCCACAGAGGATGTATGTAGGACAATGACCCAAGGGATGATTCTGAAGAAACGTAGAATAATATATTTCATGTTTCCATGACAGGTGTGACCCGTGACTGGATGTCACCTTCCAAGGAGTATACTCCATGTTGTGGCACCCCCTGCTGTCACTGGACTAGACATTCCTTTGTTATAATTGATTATTTGTAAGAATTCAATGTAAATTCGTTTCATATCTCTGAGTTATCTTGTCCCCGTGGATGAAGGTATTACAATAGTGATGAGAAGTCACTCGTGTTCCTCACCAGTGAATTCAGCGCTTCTTCATGACAATCTTCTTCCTGAACCAACGTGATGGTTCCCATGCAATGACTCCTATGAACAATAACAAGGCTGTCACGACGAAGAGGACATCACAAACTGTGTCCATCACTCCCTGATCCCCAGGATCATTCTGGAAAATCTGTGGACGCGGACAAGGGCAGGGACGGGAGAAATGTTTATTACATTTCAAATACAAATGTTAAACAAACAGTTTTGTGATTGAAAATAAGATTAGATTTTTCTCTCAAAATGTTCTTGAAAAATTTAAGTTATAAATGGTCCTCAGTATGCTGGTTTGCATCATTGCTGGGAGCGTGATGCAGTGCCCCCTACTGGTTTAGGGAATGCTGGTTTGCAAATTCCTGTCCTAAGTACAACTGAGAATGCAATGACAAACCAACACATAAAACCCTTGCCAAGAAACTGTTCCGGCAGCACCGATGCTCTGTAAAGAACATGGTTCGTCATAATCACCGAAACATGTACATACATTCTGATTCAGATGTACCATACTCTGCCAAAGCAGTTTCTTGGCAAGGATTATACTGTGTGGTTGCCATTGCATTGCCAGTAGTAGTTATGACAGGAAGTTGTTCAGGGTGCAGGCAATAGCTCGCCAACTCTTCGCAAAGGACACCATGGGATCTTTAACGTCCAAATGCAAGCAAATGTGACAGCGTTTAACGTCCATCCGAGGGATGACACACATCGATCAATCACCCTGCTTGTGAAACACTGGGATGACAGTTTATAACTGGTCAGGATTCCAACCCATGCTAGGCAATTCAGAGGCGAGTGTGTGTGCACCTCCAGTCCCCTCCAAATGAGGGATTTAGGAGAAGGGGCCACAGCCCCCTTTTCTGAAGAAATACGGTCATGGGGAGCACAAGTTAAATCAACGGCACGGGCCTTATGTTTCATGAAGAGTTTGGTCTGCATCCGGCCATCGGTTTCTGAAAACATTTTAAAATAAATTACCTAAATTTGAGGTGAAGCCCCCCCCCCCCCCTTTCAGCCTTTTATAGGGGCAGATCCAGATGGGGAGCACAACCCCATGAGACCTTATTGTTCTGATATATTGTACCAAATTTGGTCCATATTGGTCATGTAGTTTGTGAGTTAAATGTTTCAGTGAATATGAGGGATTAGGGGAGTAAGGCCGTGGTCCCTTTTCCAGGGGAGACATGGCCATAGGGAGCACAACTAAAAGTTAGGGCATGGTCACGATGTCGCATGGCCAGTTGGGTCTGGATCCGGTTGTCGGTTTCTGTGAAGATTTTTTAATGCAATACCAATATTTGGGGCAAATCTCCCCTTCTACCTCGTTTAAATGGGCAGATCCGGATGGGGAGCACAACCCCTGATACATCGTACCAAATTTGGTCCACATCAGTTGGGTAACTTGTGAGATGTTTTCGTCAAATGTTAACGGATGGATGGCCGGTTGGATACAGGGACACATTCTTTGAGCTTATTTTGGAGAAATAACCTAAAAATGGAGTTCAGACCAAACTTTGAGAAGCATTTTCCAGGTATTCATTTCCAGCCCATGACAAAGTTCGACGTGTGGTACTAGTTATATTAAACGCGTCTTGTGAAGATCGACATAACCATGAAAGTTCTTTTTTTGGCTTTACGAGAGAAACTCAAACTTTGTGTGATAGGGAAAGCTCACCTGCTGTATCAAACGAAAGATAAACTCACACCAAAGAGAGATTGCAGAACTAAAATGACAAACCAGGAAGCAGAAATATGAGATTTAAACTGGGTCCCAACACACAATGGCTGACCCTTTAAAATCCTGGAATCTTTACTTTTGACAAGAATGGGCCGGAAGGACAGCCAATTTAATTTGTTCTCCGAAAGATGGAATGATGAGCTGACCGTTTCATGATGAAGCACTACCATGACTGTGGTGCACAAAGCTGACAGATTATAATCGAATCCGATTACACTGTGAATCAAACTCAGATAATTCAAAAGAAAATATCCCCTCGCACCTACCCTCCAACAACCTAAAATATTTCCTGTTTAACCAACTTGAAGAACTCCCAACTTGTGCCCTTTGATGTGTACTTTTTTTGTACATATAGTCAAGGCTCGTGGAAGAGTGGGAACACAGGACGGATCAGGACGCAACATAACAAAAGGAAACAGCAGGAGAGGGGAGAATCACCAACAGCAGGGCGGAGGGAGAAAATAGACGGAGACAGACAAACAAGGGATACAGGTAACAATGAGGGGTAGACAAGATGGATGCAGAAGCAAAATTATGGGAGGGGGTGGGGGTGGTTTAATGGGTGGAGTAAAGATCATGGTTTTGGATTAGGGTTGATCTGAGATGGTGGTGAACAGCTGTCTTGAAGACTTGGAGGGAAGAATGAGATTGAAGAGAATCTGGAAGTTGATTCTACAAGCGGGAAGGTGAGCAATGAACCTAGTAGAGGGTGAAGTCATCAGAAAACAGATAAAGAGGATTTTCCAGAGTCAGAGAGCTCCATTGATGAAGATCAGGAATACAACTCGGCCCAGAACACTGCCTTGCGGAACTCCAGCCTTGAAGGGGAGGAGATGAAAGGATTCCATTGAGTGCCACATCTTGGTTACGAGAGTAGAGGAAGCCAGTGACCCATGTGTGGAGTTGGCTTTGGTTGTCAGAGGCAGAGGTTGGAGAGCAAGGCAGGATGCCGGACTGTATCAAAAGCACGAGATATGTCCATTGTTTATTTCATGGGAATCCTGCCTGTCAGGCTTGCCAGGGCCACTTCAAGATAGTTCAGAGGTAAAATACCCGTCAAATCTACAGGGTGAGCCTGAAGTCCCAGGACACAGTTTTAGCTGCTTATAATTTTTGACGAATGATAATTTTATAATAACGAATTTTTGGTCGTCCGCTGTGCTTGTTATCGAGTACACTTCCAGTCTGAAATGCCTTCCCCCCCCCCAAAAAAAAAATGATTTGATTTTGACTGTGCTGGCTTTCCAAAATGCTTCTCAAAAATCTTCTTGCACCTGTTTCATCGTCTTGTTTGTGTTTCTCCTGCCATGGAACCACGATACCGCCAACAACCTCTCTTCCACTGTAAATGGATTGGTGTCTGCCACCTTGGTTGAATGTATTACTTGTATGATCTGAAAAAGAAAAAAAAAACAGTATAAATAGATGGTAAAAACAAATCTTGTACAAGCAGATAAAACCGTTTCCTGGGACTTATGATTCGACTCACCCTGTAGGTTCAATTCTCGGCCCCACTGTAAACAGGCATCTGGGTGATTTGAAGGCCAGGTGTTGCATCAATGAGTACACTGCCCTTCGGAGGAGATTTAAAAACGGTTGTCCCATGTGTTGGTGTCGTTCGAATTTGCTCGTGGACATTAGAGATTCCATGGTACCGTTCAAAATAAATAAATAAATTGGCCATCGTACCCTGATCAAATTCTATGCTTCTGCCCTTGTTGAGTGCTGCTTCAGAGGCACTCTGCATTCGAGTAGCGACGTTTCCGGGGGCAATTGTCAGCCGTGTAAACATTCACCACGGTTGTCGGCACTTTGATGCTCCCAAGGATACAAGAACAACTACACACATACAGAGAATAATATACATAAAAGGTTCAAAGGAATGATAGATAGTAAAGTTATTTTGAAATAATTTATTAAATTAATACACCTTGTGTGGACATTCTGGAAAAACAGCAGTTCACGCATGAGAATGACTGAATTGGCTTGAAAATATCTTGGATTCAACATCCAAGCTTGTAAAGCCCTCGATTGTTGAGTCAACTGGCAAAACGAGGTGCAAAGGCCAGACGACGTGAAGTGTACCATGGGCATCCAATGAGATGAAGAGGTTACCGATAAAACATGAGACTTGGACCAAGCATTTCCTGCGTGTTGGTCCTGTCATACAAGTAATAAATAAATAGAGGCATTTTCGAAGAGGATCACTGCAGGGGACACTGTTCTCGCAACAAGTGCCACACTACAGTCAAACACAGGTACACATGAGTCCGAACACATGTATAATCACTCTTTCATCTCCTCTGCAATCTCAACAGTTTCTGGTGAAAGTTGGGGGCTGGATGTGTTGCTGGGATGCAAACGAGCCAGCACCAACTTAGCTGCTCGGTGTAGGTCTTGCTGTGGAGACAAAAATAAAATGTCAGGTCTCAGCAGAGGTCTGTCGTTGTGACCAACTACCAAATGTACCGCTGGAAAGGCTTTGTTTCTGAAATTCAGCATCGGTTTTGCTCAACTCATGAAAACAAATCCCTTCTCAACACCATCACAATGGTCTCTAATCAATCCATACCACCACCACCATCTCATAACAACCACTCGTCCTACTTGTAGGACATGAAGCCCTCTGGTGGTTACAACGATGAGCTCATCCAGACCATCTCCTGTCACATCTGCCGATGCCAAGGCCAGCAAGGGGCTGTGGAAAGTCCAACTCCAGGCCAGCTTCCAACCAGCAATCACCGCCTCTTCACCATGATCCTTGTTTGCCACTGTCTGCCCCGCAGTATCTCCATGCCACTTATAACAAAGTAGCTCCTGCCGAGGAAAACAATAACAGCCTTGCATTTTCCCTGCAATCAGACTGGCCATTTACAAAGGGCGGTTGAAACTGCACCTGCACCTTTGTTTACGGGTTTATGAAAAGCACAGCAATATACGTAGCATACAAATTGAGGGTAGGACATTATAGTGTTAGCAAACAATATTCATAATCACATGTTCACCGCATTGATGCACATGCTGAAAATCAAGATGGCTGCAAGTGATGTGAACAAACAGGGTGAAAGAGTGAATTACTAAATGGCGTTTGGATTCTGTGATTTCTCTTCCTCTGGAGCCAACTTTGATTCTTCATCAAATTTTACTTTCTAATTAGATCAAATCTGACCGTCAGTTTTAAAAGATGGAAGTACAGCTTTGAGGTATCGTGGATGCCTCCGAGAATTGGTTGTGGATTCTTTGTTCCTAGTGTCTTTGAATTGGCAAGGAGCAATGCATCAGGGAACAAGCTATTCTTAAGAGATGTTGATTCGGTCAGTGGTCTCTTCTCCAGACAATTAAGTTAAAAACAAAAATCCCATTGAATCTCTTACTGGAGTAGCTGATTGGACCGGCTCCATGGTCACATGAACTCTGCATAAAGATTAAATTGCACTTGTGCTTGTGAATCAAAGCATGTGCATGTTAAACTAGAGTGAGGTTGATGGCACACCATCGCAAATCCCCATGCTTCTCGTGTCAAGCAAAGTTGAAAGACGGCAAAAAGTTCCACCAGGAACGACACGGTCTCAAATTTTGAGTTAAAATATTTCTCCCCTGTTTTGATCCGTGACCCGAAGTCCCCACCTCCTGAGGCATGAACCGGAAGTCAAACCCCAAAAATTGTTACATATTTCATGCATATGCAAAGTTTCATCAATAAAAAAAAGTTTCAAAATGTGCCCGTAATTGAATTTTTTGGATTTTGACCTTGCCCCAGGGGGTGGCGGCAAAAACTGTACTGCTCTCACACATTCTTACCATGTGGTGATCATAACTACCAAGTTTGGTGGATTTCTGCAAAACCGTTTAGGAGATAGCATGACGGACAGACAGACAGACAGGATCACAATATCCCCCCGTTCATTTTCAAAAATCTTGGGGATAACAAGACTGGCTTCAAACTAGATCCAAACATTTGCTCATAGAAGGCAGGGCAATACATGTACATTAATAATATGCGAGAGAATTTGGTCCTTTTCGAGCATCGTTAACCAATACGCATGATCAGGAATTTGTTGCTCTAATAATCTCATACTAATGCACATGCTGAAGATCGAGATGGATGGCATCAAGTTGGATGACGAACAGGATGGAAGTGATTAATTATAAAAATTCCTGGTGAATGAAAATACCAAGCTTGTTGAAACTTACAGCCCCATTTGGCTGCATAACACAGCAAGGATAACCTGCCAAGATCATCCAGATTGAAAGAGCACCAGACCAGATCAAAATATTTTGTTTGATGAATAAGGCTTTAAGAACGACATCCTGCAGTGAGTAAACGACAAATCCAAACATTAAGCATGGTTTTGAGCATACAAAAGTTCACACTCTGGCAGGACAAGTGCACATTCAAAGTTGGAGAGCACCAAGAAAAGCAATGCAATTATTATTACGCTGTGTGCACGAAGTGCAAAGAATGGTTAAGTAATTGGTTCATTCTGTCTGTCTGTCTGTCTGTCTGTCTGTCTGTCTGCAGACGTCACTGCATAATCGAGAAAGTATGATCGAGGTACAAACATACATAAACCAACATCCTGGTGAAATTTGAAGCATCCTTGTAGCGACTTAGAATCAATCCGATTGAAGCACTCTCAGCTTCGCAGACCGGCAATTACATCACAAAGTGGGCCGTCCCTCGGATGGACATCAAGCCGGGTGTCCCGTCTGCTGATGTCAGTTTGTGAATGCTAAATATCTCATGGTTTATTTCGCAAAGACCAAGTTAAACTGGAATTTTTTTTTTTTTTTTACAAATAATGGCCCTGACCAGGGAGACAAAAGCAAATAATCCAGTACAATCACTGCCATGAGACTGCTTTGGAAGTACTTAACCTGCTTTCAGGCAGAGTAGCAGAGAGAGAGAGAGAGAGAGAGAGAGAGAGAGAGAGAGAGAGAGAGAGAGAGAGAGCGATGGAAGAATTCTCATCCATTTGGAATTTATCCCAGTTGCTACAAGTTATCCAGTCTGATCGTTTGTTCGTTCGTATGCAGTACAAGGCTGCAGAGTAGCATCATTGGCTGGGGGTGCGGCTGTGCAGCTGATTGCAATGCCCTCTGCTTGTTAGGGCAGGAATCGGTAATATTTTCAGGGTGCCGGTGATTGCTTGCTGACTATTCGTGAAGGACACCATGGGATCTCAACATCCACCAACTAATGCCAGCGAACTGGACGCCAGTTTATCGTCCATCCGAGGGCGACGGCACACACATTGATTAATCATCCTGCCTGTGAAAAGCTGGGATGAGAGTGTATAGCTGGGTCGGGATTCAAACACAGGCAAGATGGCTTAGAGGCAAGTATGTATATAACCTCTCGGCCATCCTGTCCACCATCCAATCTGATGTAATGACAACGTTCTTTAAAGCACTGGGGGCATTATAAGTGTATAGAATTTGTAAAAAAATTTTTTAATGAAATGTTCAAATTAACACTAACTATATTTTGGTGGAAATTATTTTTAAAATATAAATTAAAATTGGTATTTGGGGAAAAAAAAAATAATCGGTAATAAAAACTATTCAATATTAAGCATTACTTTTTCAGGACCGAGTCAATGCCCAGATAATCTAAATCCTCTGCATACATACATACTATACATTACCTAACGCAATATCAAGGTTCTTGCATCGGCAACTCTCTTACCTGACCATACGTGCCCAGTAAGATCTCACCAACCCCGTTGTAGTCAGTGTCAACTACCAGTGCACAAACCACACTGTCAAAGCAGTCACTGCCTGGCAGCAGTTCTTGCTGATCAAGACCTTGGCACAACACATCCCTACGGGTGATGAGTGAAATGTCCAGGGTCAAAACCCTGCCGCAGAACAAAATTCAATCTTCAATAGCTCATGAGGCACACACGTGATCCTATTCCGAACAGCCTCTGATACCATAAAACACGCATTCTTCAAACCGAACTTTGTAAGGTCTAGTGTTCCCATCACTGCATTCGAAAATCTGACATCAACATGAGCGATCTAATATAGCATCAAATCATGTTTCATTAGTGGCACAAACAGGTATGCAAAACACAACACATCATAATCACATTCCTACCATTATGAATAATGTACAAAGGACTAATGAAACAATAGAAAAATGGGGCTTGGGGGGGGGGGACACTTTCACATGACTGAGGAAACAGGAACGTAAAGGATGAGGTTGTACATTCAGAGTCGGTGAAGATTGTTACGTAATTAAATATTTTCATCAGGAAGAATTTTGTTGATCATTCATGTTAATGAAAACTCAAACAGCATCAGTTGGTATTGTCACGATGTCGGTAAAGAAGGATAAAAATTCTAATTAAAATAATGATCGACCTTGCAGCAAAAGAGTGGAAATCCACAAATTAGAAGAAGTATGGGGGGGGGGATTTTATTTCACTCTTCGGGATCTAACAGACATACGTGCATACGAATGCATGAGACAACACCGGACTCAACTGCGCAACGAACACGGCCACTGAGCTTGGGGGAGAAGTGACATCACTTAATGACATAGCAACTCTCTCCGTAATCAGTTGGGAAATTGAGGAATTTCCTCTTCTTCAGGGATACCAATCCATAGGGTTTGTCTGATATCTATCCCTTAAATGCTGAGCGTCAAGCAATGAAGCAGCTCCCACTATTTGTAAAGACTTAGGTATGACTCGGCCGGAGTCGGAATAGAACAGATGACCCGCCCCCACGCCCCCCGTTATCCCCCAGACTCAGAGCAGATGCTCTGACTATTACACCACCAAGTCTGGTTCTTTCTATGCCTTTTCTGTATTACAAAATAGCTATAAAGTAATATGTACCAAGTCAAACTGGGATACGAAACTTTAAACCATGACAAAGCACTGGGAATTGGCAAAATAAAATTTGCAGCCAAAGGATTATACAGAAAGCATGTGCAGCTAAATGAAGTGTCCGTCGACAATGCATCCCGTCTTTCATTGTCGATAATCGACCACCTGTGCATTACATTCGCATTGCACATGGAGCGCATTGTACCCTGATGGACGAGCAGCAGCTTTGGCTGACTTGACATTGCAAACCGTTTAAAAGCACACGATTTTACACTCAAATTGCCACAATTTAATGCGCCGAGTGCGCCGTGTGAAGCTTTGTGATAGTAACACCACTCAAACATCCACCCATCGAAAGGGAGACATTGTGGGTATTAAAAAAAAATCCTTTGTCTTGGAGTCTCATCAGAATCCATCTTGAATGTCATATATGATGCTGTGTTCCAAGAATTAGTCCCATTGACCTCACTGATTTGTCTCTAGTCTCCTACTATCCATGTTACTAACCACAATAAGGAGGTGGAAAAAAAACAATCTTAACTGTGAAAAATGTTACAAGAAAATTGACGAATATTTTTTCCTTACCTGTAAACAACTGAGACTTCCAAAGCACTTGCAACAACCAGGGAATAGCAACGTCTCTCCAAGATTCCAGGTTCCTCGTGACCTAATTTGCAGTCATGATACAAGCACCAATTAATTTTGACAGTCAGCTGATAACAAGGTCTAAACATACTAAGGTTAAGGCCACATGACCCCCAAAAATATATACATAGTCAGTCAGTCGGTTTTGTGTTTTTGCTTTGATCGCAACTAAGATTCACCTTGTCGAGGAACACAAATCCGAAGGATAATTAGTCCTCAGAGTGACTGGTTTACTTGGGCACCACCCTGCTTTACCTTATATTAAATTATTAATCCATGCACACGAAGCAAAAAGTGGGGTGGAGCAATTGGTTCACTTTGTCTATCTGTCTGTCTACAAACGTCAGTTTATGAAAGAGGAACAACTTAATTTCAATCTAATGATAACTTGGCTCGGTTTACCTTTATCGGTTGGCTGCACGGTGGGGGAATGGGATGAAGCTTGTTCGAGATTCTGAACAAAGAGGAATGCGTGAGGGAAGCGAGGAGGATTGCGCGATGGAGGCGAGGAAGATTGCGCGAGGGAGGCGAGGAAGATTGCGCGAGGGAGGCGAGGAAGATTGCGCGAGGGAGGCGAGGAAGATTGCGCGAGGGAGGCGAGGAAGATTGCGCGAGGGAGGCGAGGGAGGCGAGGAAGATTGCGCGAGGGAGGCGAGGAAGATTGCGCGAGGGAGGTGAGGAAGATTGCGCTAGGGAGGCGAGGAAGATTGCGCGAGGGAGGCGAGGAAGATTGCACGAGGGAGGCGAGGTAGATTGCGCGAGGGAGGCGAGGTAGATTGCGCGAGGGAGGTGAGGAGGATTGCGTGAGGGAGGCGAGGGTCAAACTGAATGGTGGCGAGAATTGTTCATGAAAAATATTTAGTGTTCACTTTGAAAAAAAAAATTCTTTACTTTGGTGAGAGAGAAGTGAGTTGGGTGAGGGAGACGTGAGTGAGATGGGGGAGATGAGTCGAGTGTGAAAATGACAACAAGGGGGGAGGAGGGAGTGAGTGGCGAAAGAGGTGTGTGTGTGTGTGTGTGTGTGTGTGTCAAGTGGAATTCTAGAGGTGTCTAAAGGGTAATTCTAATAGTCCATGGGCCCAGGCATATATCGGTACCATCTGGGAAACCAAACTTTAGGGCTACTAAGTTATTGGTAGGGACTATATGATTATTTCAATATGTGATAACCGTTCCAGAAGAGCAGCTTAGTGTATGTATTTTGCATCTTCACCATTTTACCATTCTGAGATATTGACGTTTTGGGGGAAAATCACACAATGGACTATTGACACATCCCATGAAGGTAATATCATTCAATAACAGCTCAGGATATCCGGATTTGTTTGCCTTTTCACTTTCATTAGGCGGAGGGTGGGTACATTCCAGAGATGATAACTACCAATAAGCTGCCAGTCTGCAATGGTTATCACATCAAAATATGATCTATATATATATACACCAATTCAAAAATCATAACTAGGATTGGTTTCCTTAGATGGTACCGACAAGTGGAATTTCTGGCCTGGGCCCATGGACTATAATGGGTTTAATTCATTTTTAGGCTTTGCCTATTTCATATTAAAAATGACAAACTGAACCGCTTCCTTCAGACACAGGTGCAATTCTTTTTTTAAACAAAATTAAAAATCATTCCAAACAGGCAACTTACTGTTTTTAAGGACATCATAAAGGACACATATAACAGGCATGGATAACTAATGTAACGTGCTAAATGAGGTGGTGTAAAAGATGATGCATCATTGGTGGTAAACTTCCAGAATTAATTTTTTTTTTATTCGACCTTTAAAATCTTCATTGAATTTAAAGGCTCGGTCACACCTTGACGTTTTAGCCAACGTATGCCAATTTTTGAATTTTTTTTTCTAAAACGCTGGCACACGTTGAATACGTTATGGGTAAGTTTTGATAACATTGAGAGCACGCTGAAAAACACTGCCATACGTCGTTGTACGCTGGCTTTAAACGTTGTACTTTTCGGTTGTCCTCAAATTTTTTCATGCTTGAAATTTCACGACGTATGCCGGCGTATGACTCACACGTTCCGCTACGCTGGCCACAAGTTGTATGCACGGTCTGCAATCGTTGACAGACGTCAACACATGCTACTTGTAAGTTAATCATAAGTTGAGACACGCCGAGGTAATGTTTAGCGTACCCGAAACTTATTTCTAACCAATGATTAACGTGTTGTTGGCACGTTATGCGATCGCTGCCACACATCGACAGACGTTACTTTTAAGTTACTCATAGGCTGAAAGACGTCGGTATAATGGATCGTCCTTGCGTCAGCGTCCACGGCCACGGCCAGGACACTTATTTGCAGCATTCTTCAAACTTTTCTTCGGCATGACGAGGATGTTCACATTTCGATGTCTAGCTTGGCTATGATTCCAATTGTCCATCGGCAGCGTCTATTTAAAATAGTCGAGTTTGAGCGTTTTAACACGTTCAGAAGAAACGCTTCAAATTTCCAAACCCCAGCGTCAAAAAACAAAGGCGAGTGACAGCAATTAAAATCGTTCATTGTAAACAATGAAAATAGCAGAGTGGTGCCGTTTAAAAGTCGTTGAGTGTAAAAAAAATCCAATTGTTGAGCGCAAGCGTCTACTTTCAATAGTGGGGTTTGAGCGATTTAACACGTTCAATAGAAACGATTAAAATTTCCGAGCGCCAGCGTCAAAAAACAAAGGCGAGTGACAGCAATTTAAATCGTTCATTGTAAACAATGAAACTAGCTGAGTGGTACCGTTTAAAAGTCGTTGAGTGTAAAAAAATCCAATTGTTGAGCGCAAGCGTCTACTTTCAATAGTGGAGATGCAGCCATTTAAATCGTTGAGTGGCAGCCTATGAACCTACCTGTGGACACAAGGAGGATCCATCATAACCCACACCCTCCCCCTCACACTCACCTACTACTGCCAACATGAACAAACTACTACTACTACTACTACTACTACTACTACTACTACTACTACTACTACTACTAATACTGATACTGATGACATGGACATCGACTTAAAAAGGACTCGAAAACACTGTTGGGTTCCCCTTTTATGAGCAGCATTTTTATATACCAATTCCCAAAACCGCTGGGAACACGTCTTTATATGGCAGTTGTAAGCTAGAAACACATTCATTTTTTTTTTTTGTCGACCGGAAGACGTTATTGGAATACGTCTACATACGTCGATGTGTGTTGGGACTACGTAAAGAATTGGTTCAAAGCACGTCAAACATAAGTTAGAAATAAGTTTCGCGTAAAAAAGACATTACCGCGACGTGTTTCGACTTATGAGTAGCTTATAAGTAGCCTTTGTGGACGTGTGTAAGCGTCCACATATCATGTGTAAAACTTATCCCCATCGCATGCGGAACGTGTGTCATACGCCGAGTACGTCGTAAAATTTTGAACATGTTTAAAATTTCTTGACGTACTCTACTTACTACGATGTATGATAGCGTACTTTAGCGTTCTACTCACGTATACCAAACTTACTCATACCGTATTTGACGTGCCCCCAACGTTTTAGACACATTTTTCTTAGGTCGGCATACGCTGGCAAGATCGACAAGGTGTGACCGCGATGTTGTCACTTCCATTTCTACGGCAGTTATGATTCGAATCGTTGTGCGTCAGCCTTTTAATAGGCTACGTCACGACATCGTCGGCGATGCGTGCAACGTGCTATGCCGAAGTTAGACTATCGTTGGGCATAGGTTGTGTAGGCCAACAACAGGTTCAGCATTCGTTGGTATAAGTTATCTATAACACAACGAAACGTTCTGTGTCCATTACTAATATGTTATGCATACGACCAACTCGTTATGAATACGTCCGAATCTTAAAAAAAAACATCAAAAGTTCAACGTCAGCCAGCGTTTTACATACATTTTAATACGTTGCCATCGCTGGCTAAAACGTCAAGGTGTGACCGGGCATTAAATTGAATTATACACTTGAACATAAGAGAACACAAATCACCTTCTCGTCACTTCCAACAACCTCCAGTTTAGCAGCAATTGGACATTGCATAAGGCGATGTATAAGACCATCAATGGCGGTAAAATTTCCACAATTATTTTATACGAATTAAAAAAAACAAAATCACTGTTTAATTTAAATTGAATTATATACTTGAACACAGTAGAACACAATTCGGCTTTTTACGTCATCATGACCGATTCAATTTTCCGCGCATCGACCCCACCCATGTCTTTGTTTCTCAAGAATGCGTGGGGTAATGTATTCAATGCACTCTCTCGTTTTATTTTAAAGCATTATTTAATTAATCTCGAAATGTACAAGAAAACAGAAGAGTGCATTTATTTTCCAGCAAAGCATAAAGAGAAATCAATCCCTCACGAAAGAGAATTGTCAATTATTACACGTGATATTGTCGTGGATCCAGGGTTCGATGCTTGCCACGAGGAGAAGCACTTGGGTCCATCACGAATGCCCCAGCCCTGAGGCCACCGGGCACAGATAACTCCGCGCACCGGCAGGTTTCTAGGCAACCACGAACACAGATTGGCGCAGCCAATACGGGCAGGGTTACACTACTTCTCGTGATACCTTACCTATAGACGGCCGGCTCACGTCTCTCAACATACATGTCCAACTATACTTGTGCCCATAAATTGTCGGACCAATAAAGGAAAAGACAACCGAGACAGATTGGAAATGACAACAAACAATTATTTATTACAAACACACAAGCAAGCAACCAATCATTTAAAAGCAGGTATTTATACGCAAGAAAGCAAAAACGCACACAGGAGCAGATTTAACCACAACACATATTCTTCTTCAATCTTACTTGAGGGCCCTGTCACACCTTGATGTTTAGCCAGTGTATGGCAAGGTATCAAAATGTATGTAAAACGCTGGCGTACGCTGAACTATTGATGTGTTTTTCCAGTTTTGGACGTATTCATAATGAGTTGGACGTATGCATAACATATTAGTTATGTGCACAGAACGTTTCGATAACATATAGATAACTTATATCAACGAATGCTGAGCGTGTTGTCGGCGTTCACAACCTATGCCCAACGATAGTCTAACTTATGCATAGCGCGCGGCAGCATATCGCCGACGATCACGTGGCGTAGGCTATTAATAGGCTGCGGCTCGACGATTCAAATCATAACCGCACTAGATATAGAAGTGTCAAGCCGCTGTCACACCTTGACGTTTTAGCCAGCGTATGCTGACATATGAAAAATTTGCCGAATACGCTGGCACACGTCAAATACGTTATGGGTAAGTTTTGTATACGTTAATAGCATGCTGAAGCACGCTGGCAAATGTCGTAGTATGCCGAGTACATCGACAAATTTTCAGCATGTTGAAAATTTTTCGACGTATGACACACGTTCCGCATTCGCTGGCCATAGGTTGTAGGCACGTTACGCGATCGTTGAGACACGTTACTTGTAAGTTACTCATAAGTCGAAACACGTCAAGGTAATGGTTAGCGTCAGTGTTCCAGAATCGCTAGTTTTTTTTTTTGTTTTTTTTTTCTTCGGTATGACGGTGATGTTGACACTTCGATTTCTAGTGCGGTTATGATTTAAATTGTTGAGCGGCAGCCTATTATTTATATTATATTATAACCGCACTAGAAATCGAAGTGTCATACCGAAGAAAAAAAATAAAATAAAAATAAAAACAGGGAGTCTGGAACACTGACGCTAACCATTACCTCGACGTGTTTCAACTTATGAGTAACTTACAAGTAACGTGTGTCGACGTGCGTCAACGATCGCGTAACGTGCCTACAACTTATGGCCAGCGTTATGCGGAACGTGCGAGTCATACGCTGGCATACGTCGAAAAATTTCAAGCATGGAAAATTTGTCTAACAGCTTGGCGTACTACGACGTATGCCAGCGTGCTCTTAACGTATACAAAACTTACCCATACGTATTCGATGTGTGCCAGAGTTTTAGACAAATTTTTCATACGTCGGCATACGCTGGCTAAATCATCAAGGAGTGACAGGGCCTTAAACAAAAGACATGGCCATCATTCACTCAGGGGTGAAGAATAAAACAAGGACTTGAAAATAAAATAAAAGTAACATATGGAGATAACGAAAGCAGTCCTTCCTTCTCTCCCTCACCTCACACAAATATACAGGATAACGCAGACAAAAATGGATGGGGAAGATGGGCAGTGACGATGTGATGCGATGGGGACACGCAGCTGCGTCCTTGAGGTCCCCAGACCCACTAGGTGAGTCCTCTCCAGCGTCCCAGATGTGCGATGTAAATAGGCGACTCACCCACTCTGCCTCAGATTCTCCCTCATTCTCAGATTCCACTCAATGAGGTGCGCCGTTCACCCTCCTCGTCCTTCGTGGCTGACAGGATTAAGAGAGCAGGATGACGCTCATGGTAGGAGTGTTCTTTTTCCACAGAAGTTTGACACCAACTGCTCGTGAAACCTTCCTTCCTTTACCCTCACACGCTTTTGTTCCTTCAATCACGAGCCTTCTCAGTCTTTTTAATATTCTGCTCATGCGAGCTTGTCCTGCTCGCTTCTGCTTCTTCAGCCTTCTGCGTCTGGTTTCTGCTTTCTGAGTTGTCTGCTCAGGAGCACTTTTCGTCCGTTTGCATGAGCCGATCCTGTTTGTTTCTGCCTTCTGTTTCTTCTTCACATCAGCTCTCTTCTCTCCTCCCACAAGCCTTCTCCCCCTCCCATTGGTCCGCAGCCACTGGGGGCGGATGCACGACGTCACTTGTGGAAATTGCCACACCATTCTGGGGGGACTTTCAATGAAGTCCCCGCCCCGCCCTCTACGTGGCCAAAGCTGTGACGAGAGCCCCCGGCCCCTCCCCGCACACGCGAAACACCCACTCGTACTCTTCCGCACTGTACCATGCCCACAAGAAGTGCCACACCTCGCAAGCCATGATGAGCAACAAGCGACATGAACATGCATGTGAGAGCACCCGATGGGTTAACGGCCACAGACGGGTCGATCGTTCCCAATTGAGCAATGCGCGGATGGAGGGAAAACGGAAAGGGGTTCTGCCAGACCGAGGGATAACCGAACGGCCACGGGATTGAAGGCAAGTCTGATGGGGTGAAGGAGGGATTGTTGAAAGGATGTTTGATGGAAGGGAGATTATTGGTGGACCATTGAAATGGGCTGATGGTGTCAAGGAAGAAAGATTGAAAGTACCAGAGAGATTGAGCAGAATGATGGTGTAAAAGAGGAAAGATTGAAAGTAACAGAAGGGGAGGGGGAAGACATTACACTGGAAAAATACAGCCGAGCCAATGCATAACCCCCAAACAGCCCTTTGACAAGGGACCAAGGACTATCTATACAAAGACTAATTAAATAACTCATCATCAGGTTACCTACGTGTCCATGTATGATCTCTCCCTGGAGTAAGTTTTCCAAAACCATAAATAAATAAATAAATAATATATATATATATATATATATATATATATATATATATATATATATATATATATATATATATATATATATATATATATACATATATATATATATATACATATATATATATATATACATATATATATATATATATATATATATATATATATATATATATATATATATATATATATATATATATATATATATATATATATATGAATCGAACGCCCGAACTTGACGAGGCAGCAGGGCACAAATCGAGTCCCATCACAGTGCTTGTTGCACGACCTGCCAGCAACAAGTGTCACCTGCCACGCGAGCACATCGTCTCTCTGCCCTGCTGATCGCCAGTCAAGAGGTTTGCAGCCAGGAATATTAAAATCAACCAAAGAAGCATACTGACTCCATGACATGATGTGCATGAGGTTGGGGATTATTTTTGTTGACTAAACTTGGAATTGGTTAATGATTTTAGTATATTGAGTTTTTAGTTTATTTTACCTGTAGTTTGTTGTATGTATTTAGTGAAGGTCATGTGAGGGTCGTGTGATACCAAATATTTTGGGGTTTTTATTTTGTGGGAGTTGTTGGTTGTACATTGTGATTCTTGGCTGGTAGTTGGGGGTTAGGAGAGCGATTCTTCATCTAGTTGGTGAGATATTGATGATGATAAGTGTGAGCAAGTGTTGGATGTGTTATGTATGTTGTTGGATCAAGTGAGTGGTTGTATTTATGGTGCGGGTTTGCACTGCTATGGAAAGGTCATCTTCATAAGTAAGGACTGTCACATGAGGAGGAGGTTCTGGGATGTCATGGAAAAAGAGGTTAAATGAAAGAGGCATTGACAATGAAAAGCACTACAGAAAGTTGTGCCTCAGTGCAGTATCAATTTGATTGCCAAGTTAAGTAACCAAGTAACTGATCAATACCACGCCAACACTCGCTCGCATGATTACTTCCGCCTCACTGTCAAATGTGGCTGCGAGAAACTGGTCACATACCACAAAGTTCAATTTCACCTGAAGGTTTAAAAAGGTTGTTGTTTTGACAACAATGGAGTTTAGTTGAAGAAGTTGGAAAACCATGATTTATTCATTCAATTTATATTTTTTAACCGAACCATCCAGGAGGAATGCGTACGTTTCAAGTCTATTTCATGCATACATCATCTGCCCCTCTTGTCATTGTTCTCATCCCACTATCCAATCTTTCCTTGCTCTTGATTTGTTCTCCTTCTCAACTATTCCTCTTGGGATTGTTGATCAGCTGTATAAATTGGTCAAATCAAGGTATTAGTTAAAATTCAAATTCAAAATGTGTGGTGTCCATCTTACTTACCCCGTGTACCCCACCCCATCCCTCTCCCTTCCACAGATCTCCTAATGCGTCTGTTCCGCACTGTTTTGTCCTTCCCTCTCCCACCCCTATGTCTCCTGCCCCCCTTGTTGTGCGTTCCGTGGGTTAGCTCTCATACGAGCCTCGACAATGTAGACAAAAAAAAAAAATCCTGACACCCTTCCTCACCAACAGGGTGCGCTGCATTTTCATCATGGTTTCTTGGCAAAGAACAAAGTTGTACACGAGGCACTGGACCTTCCTGCTGCACACTCCACCGCTGTAAAATGACTGCATGGCACAGAGTACACAAACTGGGAGGGATACCAAGGAAAAGTCATGCAGTGAAAGGGAAGGAGGGCAAAAGGAGGAAACAGCTTGTGATGAAACAGATGGATGGGGATGGTGGAAGGGATGGGGATGGGGAGGGAGGCACCATGTGGCAGAAGGAGTGGGCAAAGGGATGGCGCAGAAGGAAAGTGGGGATGGCATGTGGTGGAAGGATGGAATATTGGAGGTAAGAGTCAAAAGCAAAACTGGGTGGTGCAAATAATGATCAGTGAGGTATTGTGGAGAAGCAATGCCATGTCACATGAGGTGAGCTCTTTAGCAAGGTAAAAGACAAACCCTTGGTGTTCTTTTGGACATGCGAGACAGACACAACACCATTTTGGCAGCTGAAAGCTGTTAGCCGACACTCAGACCCAGGCAAATTCATGACATCAAGGCAAAGAACACTAGGACAACAAAAAAAGTGACATTCAATTAATACCAACAATAAAATGACAAGAATGTATATTGCTTCACAGCAGTTTTATGTCCACAAGCAAATGCGACAAATAGTGCAACAAAGATGGGTTGATCTCATCGGATCTTCTGCTAAAAGCTATCACGGATTCACAAAACTCAAGTGCGATTCCAAGTATTCCCCAGGAGATGCTGTGGCAGTTATGGTGTACCAATTGGTGTATAAGAAACATTAGTTTATGACAATTTATCTACTTCAACTAATATATATATATATATATATATATATATATATATATATATATATATATATATATATATATATATATATAGATATATTAGGCTAATGTTGTCTGTCTGTCTGTCCCACCCTGAAACAAAGAAACACTTTTTTCAGAGAAAAAACATTATTGAGTAAAAGTTGTTTCAAATAAATTCAAACCTACGGGACAATTACATTTTTTACTATCAGATAAAAAAAAATTAACCCAGGAAGTGTATAGGCAACAGACTGCTGCCTCGATCAGTACCGAAAATTTTTTTTTTGCTATTAAAAATATTGTTATGGCTGTGGAAATTCACAGAGCACCATATTAGTCCTTAGATCAGTTATGTCGATAAGTCTGTGTTCAGATAGATTACCCCACCGATGTTTAAAGGGCAATTATTCGTGCCGCCGGGCTGTGATCTTTGAGTTAGCCGTTTTTCTTTTGCTATCGTTATTTTGGACCAACCGCTCACAATAACCACCTCCACCACCAACATCGCTCTCATCAACCGCTTCACAACAACCACCTCCACTGCCAACATCGCTCTCATCAACCGCTTCACAACAACCACCTCCACCATCGCTCTCATCAGCCGCTTCACAACAACCACCTCCACCTTCTCCACAACCACCTTTATCGTAACCACCTTCACCACAACCACAACCGCATTTCCACCTCGGCACACGGTTGCGAGAAGCCTGGCATTCATCGGGGGAGAACGGACGATGCCCCCCCCCCCCCAGCGACGGACCCTGCGAGTGGATTCTCAACACGTGCGGAAAAGACGAAAGCTATGGAAAACACAAAAGAAAGACCCCAATTCAGGAGGAAAAACGCCCTTCTTCTGGAAGAGGGGGGCGGAAGGGAGGGGCGAGACGCCTGGAGATAAAAGGGCGCGCTGAACGCAAGGTCAGGGGCTGCTGGAGGTTGTAGAGGTGTATGGAGGAGAGGGAAGAGTGTCGTGTCGGAGTTGTGGGCATTTGTGTGGAGCCTTTGGTCACTGAGTCATCTGGAGTCTCTGCATTCGGTGAGGAGCTGGAGAGAGAGGAGCACAGCGGAGCCAAGGCGCGCGGCCTGCCGGACCGTGCCTAACCGTGGGTCGCGGGAGAAGGGACATCGAGGGTCGCCCTAGCGAGTCACCACGAGGGACAAGGTAGCCAGCCCGGTCTCTCGGAGCCTTTGCGGTCTAAACGGCTCCGTGTTTATAAAGAGCCCAAGAGGTCCAGTCTACCCCTCGTCTGTCCTGGGGTTTTTCCTTGTTTTTCTTTGCATGAACGTTGTGGCGCCATGTCTTTAAGTAGAACTGTTAAGTGTGTACATAATAGATAGACGGTAGTAGCTCTTTTGCATTGCTTTTGTTGGTTGTATAATTACATGCGTGCTTTTGTTTTTGCCTTTGTCGATTGCAAACTACATGCGTGTCTTGCCTTGCTTGATTACATGACTGCATGACTGCATATGTACCGCTTATTCAATAAATGTGCTTGTTTAAATGTTAACCCGTTCGTTGCGTCCTTTTCCCTAAATGAACTGCCGTTCTGCGTTCGGAATATAGTTGGTTTTTAAATAGCCGATAAAGTGATCGGGTCCAACGGGGCTGCGCGATAAATACCCCGCTCGGTTATCCCAAAACGAAGCGAGCTGCTTAAGCGGCTCGTTTCCAAGCGGCCCCGTTGAGGTACAGTCTCTCGGTAGTCTGTCCGCACGATTAATTAAGTATATCGACGATTCGGCAATTGACCCTGTAGCGCAGGTAGAGTGTTGACTAGGCTGTGGTGTGCTTAAACCACACCCGTGGCTGGTTTTCGGCGTTGATCCGGAAAGCCGCGACTGAATTGCACGTTCGGTGGGCGAAGCGGCCGCTATTGGTTAAACGCGGTCGTTCGCACGCCGGCGGGCGGAAATCCACAACAATATATAACCTCCCATTTTGAGCTCTTTCAATCAACGCAAGAATAAAAGGCTTCCTTTTTCATTTTTTTATAACCTAGTATTTTTACCATGGGCTTCTGCTCGTTATTCTTAAATATAAATCCAGGCACAACTTGAAACAAGTCCAAAACAAAGGAAACAAAATGTTTCTCACGAAATTTGAATGCTTAATGTGATATATGCAAGCACAAGTGGAAATGAAGAAAGGAAGGTTCACCAAAAAACAAACATTCAACAAGGAGGATATCATGAACAATAAAATAAGTGTTACTCACTTGTTAGGGATTTTAGCGAGTTCGGGAAATAAATCTGCAACAGGCAACTCTTCAAAACACTGCTGGGCATCACTCTGCAAGTACACAAGGCTACAACTGTAAGTGCACCCCTCCAAAAAAAAAAAAAAAAAGAGGCAAAAACCCACATCTCAACCCCCCCCCCCCCACCACGATGACAGCTTGGGCAAGAGTAAATGACTTGCTGCCAACGTAAACAACCATGTGTAACTGTAATAGGCTTCGAGTTCATCTGAAAGTTTCCAGATTTATCACGATAGATAATGACCCTCATTACCTTTCGTATTCTGCGAAAGGTTATGTTTTGGTCGGCGTGTATTTATTTATTTGTAATCTTGTGATTCGTATAACTCAAAAAGTATTAAACCGAATTGCATGAAATTTGGTGGGATGATTGGTTATTAGCCAGGAAGCATTCGATTAGATTTTGAGATCGTTCGGGTCAAAGGTCAAGGTCACGAAAAGGTCAAAATCGTCTTTTTACGATAACATGGTCAATTTTTATTCAATTTGCATGCAACTAACGCCAAAATGTTCAGAATTCAACGGCTCATCTTGTGATATGCAATATGACATAATGACGCCCATACTCTTGTTACCGGTTAGGGGTCAAAGGTCAGGGGGGTCACGACCTTGAAAAATATGCGGTTTTTGTCATAACGCGGTCAATTCTTGTCCGCTTTGCATGAACCCAGCACCAAAATGTTCAGAATTTAATGCCTAATCTTGTGACACAATGACGTCATAACACGTCACCGGTTGGGGTAAAATGTCGAGGGGGGGGTCACGCCCTTGAAAGATATGCGGTTTTCGGCATAACTCAGTCAATTCTTATTCAATTTGCATGAAACCAGCATCAAACGAGATTACCTTCTCTTGTTGAAACGTTGTATTCACCGAGCTTGCGAGTGAAGACTCGCCAAAACGACGTGAGTTGATTGTTGTTTAGTCCGTAGCCCCCGAAAGTCGGGGGGGGGTCATGACATTATAGATATGTGGTTTGTGTCATAAGACCATTCATATGAAACCAGTTCCCCACACTCATACCAAGAACAAAAAAAGTAGTGGCGGCGAAGGTATGCGCTCTATGAGTGCCCGTTCTAGTTCCCATTACAAATACATATCGCTCACATCAAACAAACAAATCATGCCTCCTTATAAAGGTGTATGGCCTGGTCGTGGCCACTTAGAAGGAACACCGTCTCATTTCGTCCATCGATAAAAACACTGTGGGGGAAAAAGTGGGGGGGAAAGAGGGAGTAAGAGAAATGAAGGCCAAAATGATTAAACTTTGAAAACATGACTCATCATCAGCCACATGTAACCACACCATTGCAACTTGTATACAGAAGTGCAACGTAGCAACCCAACGAAAGACTCCTAAAATATCCAAAATGTCTCAAATCCTAAAAACAAAAAAAAATAACTGTTCAAAGTGAAAGCAATTAAAAATAACAACAGCGATTCAAATTCCAGGCGTGTCGATACCTACTCGGCATGACATAGTTGTAAGGGTATGAAATCCAATGCCAGGTTGAGGCAGCTTTCTGCAATACAGAACGTTAAAGGCTTCAACAAACAGAACTCAATACAATACAATACATGTAAATTAATTGAGGAATACAAATAACAAAACCATCAAACTGCAACACGTACGTGCAACCGAGTCGAGGTTGTACTCGGAACCCGGTTCATAATCACAGTAAATGTTCAGGAACGGGCTTACTTTATCCCGTGCATCCTGCAAAACAAGCAGAACAAAGCTTAGCGTAGTCCACAGAGTCAAATGATCAGCGAAACACAAACGTCTTGAAATCTAGAATCAAAGTGAAATGAGGACCGGGTCATACTGGTGAAGCCTAGTGTTAGTCTGCATCGGAAAACAGGTAGAACGATGGATGAAATCAACAGGACATTGATTGAGTTATGCTAACCGCCATGGGAAGCAAGGAGAATCTGACATTTATGGTGTTAACCCCTCTTTTGCTCCAATGAAGTGTTAATGCCAGAAACGTCAGCTTCTCCTTGCTTCCCACGGCAGTTAGCAGACCTCAATCGTCCTGTTGATTTGATCAACACACAACATAAGCAAAATGGCAGAATGCTTGACCAATCAACATGGCCGATAGCTCACCCAACCACATCACTTCCTTCCACTTACTCCTTACTCCTTCCAGCAGCAACTCTTTTACTCATCAACCCTCCTACCTTCCCCTTTTGTTCCCGCATAAATTTACCACCACATCAACTGACCTACCAACCCACATCCCCCCCCCACATACATTATAAAATGGAAATTGCATTTAAAACTAAAGCACATAGAACACCTTACCCCACACAGTCTTGAGAATAAAAATTTTTTTCTCTTTTTTTAAGAGAAGAATTTTTTTTTGACATTTCTTTTTAAGAAGAAAAAAAAAAAGGATAAGGGTGGGGTCTGCAAGTGGCAAATTTGATTGGTTGACATGATGTAAAATGTTGCAATATTTTGTCCAAGTACTGCTAAATGAAAGCATTTTGACAGTGCCAAAAAGGTAATTTGTGTTCTACAGTGATCATGTATATAATTCAATGGAAATAAAGTGAAGATTTCAAAGGTTGCAGAAAAAAAAAATTTGGGGAAGTATTACCGCCGTTGATGTTGCGTTTTTTACCCCACCTTGTGTAACACGTTACATTAGTTATTCGTGTCTGTTGTTTGTGTCCTTTATGACATCCTTAAAAACATTAAATTTCTTGTTTGAAATGATTTTCAATCATGTTTGACTGCCAGACAGGCAAACAAGACGACAAAAGTGATCTCCCTCCCCCCCACACGCACGATTGGGACACATTCTGAGTCAAAGCACTGCAACACTACAGGTTATTTTCCTGGTTCATGTTTCAATTCTTGTTCAAAATAGAACATTCAATATAAATCAAGTTGTTTCTCAATCATAAACTGACGTTTGTAGATGGACAGACAGACAAAGTGAATCACTTTCTTAACCCCGCATTTTGCTTGGCACGCGCAGGGTAACGATCATGTCAATGCCAATTTTATAGGTCAAATTTATATCCATTAAGCAGATATTGAAGTTTCTCAATTCATAATAAATAAAGAAAAATTGAAATTCGATTGATTAAAATTGGCCCTTAAAAACAACCAAAAGTCTTCTGATAAAGATTACAATCGGAAGCATCAGCAAGTTCTGGAAGATGATGCAACACGTGTAAGCTTGTTCTCGGGCTGACATTTATTTTCGACTGACTCTGTTACAGTGCAATGGAAATGACTTGAGAAAGCCACAGAAAACACGTGATTGGGAAGAGGTGTATAGTTGTGGAAAGTTGCATGCGAAAGTAGGAACACCCTCATGGTGCCCACACAGTGAGCTCATGGAAAGCGCGCAGAAATATAGTCAACGTTATTTTGTTCACGTGAAAATGTGGCCTATTCACTACCCATCCATGCTACCAGACCTGTACGAATCATCCTCAACATTGCTATTGTAGTTCTCCGAATTGGAATAGCCCTCTCCTGCCCATTCGGCATTGGCCTCTGGTTTGAATTCCGACACTAACTCTGCATTAATTTACCTTTGATAATTATTTGTATACTAGCAGAAGTCTGTGGTAAAACTACCATGATGTTAAAAAGCAAATAAAAATAAGGAAGCCATCTATTCTTGCGCTGGTTGAAAGAGCTTAAAAATGGGAGGTTATATTGGTGCAGAAATATGTATTGGTGTAGTTGTATTAGTAAAAGCAAAGATATATATATATATATATATATATATATATATATATATATATATATATATATATATATATATATATATATATATATATATACATATGGAGAGAGAGACAGAGAGAGAGAGAGTGCGAGAGAGAGTGCGAGAGAGAGTGCGAGAGAGAGAGAGTGCGAGAGAGAGTGCGAGAGAGAGAGTGCGAGAGAGAGAGTGCGAGAGAGAGAGAGTGCGAGAGAGAGAGAGTGCGAGAGAGAGAGTGCGAGAGAGAGAGAGTGCGAGAGAGAGAGAGTGGGGGAGAGAGAGTCGGAGAGAGTGCGAGAGAGAGAGAGTGCGAGAGAGAGAGAGAGTCACGAGAGAGAGAGTGCGAGAGAGAGAAAGAGTGAGAGTGCGAGAGAGTGAGAGAGTGAGAGAGAGAGAGTGGGAGAGAGAGAGAGAGTCTGCGAGAGAGAGAGAGAGTCTGAGAGAGAGAGAGTGCGAGAGAGAGAGAGAGTGCGAGAGAGAGAGAGAGAGTCTGAGAGAGAGAGAGTCTGAGAGAGAGAGAGTGCGAGAGAGAGAGAGAGTGCGAGAGAGAGAGAGAGAGTCACGAGAGAGAGAGAGAATGCGAGAGAGAGAGTCTGAGAGAGAGAGAGAGTGCGTAGTGCGAGAGAGAGAGTGCGCAGTGCGAGAGAGAGTGCGAGAAAGAGTGCGAGAGAGAGAGAGTGCGAGAGAGAGAGTGCGAGAGAGAGAGAGCGAGAGAGAGAGAGTGCGAGAGAGAGAGAGAGTGCGAGAGAGAGAGAGAGTCTGAGAGAGAGAGAGTCTGAGAGAGAGAGAGTGCGAGAGAGAGAGAGTGCGAGAGAGAGAGAGTGCGAGAGAGAGAGAGTGCGAGAGAGAGAGAGAGAGAGAGAGAGTGCGAGAGAGAGAGAGTCTGAGAGAGAGAGTCACGAGAGAGAGAGAGAGTGCGAGAGAGAGAGTCTGAGAGAGAGAGGCGAGAGAGAGAGAGTGCTGAGAGAGAGAGAGAGTCTGAGAGAGAGAGAGAGTGCGAGAGAGAGAGTGCGAGAGAGAGAGTGCGAGAGAGAGAGTGAGAGTGCGAGAGAGAGAGTGAGAGTGCGAGAGAGAGAGAGTGAGAGTGCGAGAGAGAGAGTGAGAGTGCGAGAGAGAGAGAGTGAGCGTGCGAGAGAGAGAGAGCGAGAGAGAGAGAGAGTGCGAGAGAGAGAATCTGAAAGAGAAAGTCTGAAAGTCTGAAAGAAAGTCTGAGAAGAAAGTCTGAAAGAAATCTGAAAAAGAAAGAAAGTCACGAGAAGAGAAAGTCTGACGAAAGAGAAAATCTGAAAGAAAGTCACGAAGAAAAATCTGAGAGTCTGAAAGAAATCTGAAAGAGAGAGAGTGAGAGAGTCTGAGAGTCTGAGAGAAAGTCTGAGAGAGAAGAGTCGAGAGAAAGTTAAGAGAGAAGAGAGAGAGTGCGAAGGAAGAAATCTGAAGAGAGTGAAATGAAGAGAGTAAGTCTGACGCGAAGAGAGAGTAAGTCCTGAGAGAGTCTGAAGAAGAGCGAGACAAAGGAGAGAAATCTGAGAAGAAGCCTGAAGAAGAAGATGAAAGAAATATAATGAAAATCTGAAGAAAAATATGAAAGGAAAATTAATATGAAGAAGAATGAAAATATCTGAAGAAAATATAAAGTATGAAAAAATAAATCGAGAAATAGTCTGAGAAGAAAAAATCATGAAAAATATGAAAAAAAATATGAGAAAATGAATAGAAAAATGAAATATGAGAGGGAAAAATATGAAGAAAATATGAAAAATGAAGAAAATATATGAAAAAAAATATGAAAAAAATATGAGAAGAAAATATGAAGAAAATATGAAAGAAAATATGAAAATATGAAGAAAATATGAAAGAGAAATCTGAAGAAAATATGAAGAAATATATGAAAAAAATATGAAAGAAGAAAATATGAAAGAAAATATGAAAGAAATATAGAGAAAGAAATGAAAGAATATGAAGAAAATGAAGAAAATATGAAAAATATGAAAGAAAAATATGAAAATATGAAGAAGAAAATATGAAGAAAATATGAAGAATATGAGAGAAAATATAGAAAAGAAAATATGAAGAAAATGAGAAGAAATGAAAGAATATGAAGAAATATGAAGAAGAAAATATGAGAGAAGAATATATGAAGAAAATATGAAAGAAATGAAGAAAAATGAAGAAGAAAGCGAAGAAATATGAGAAGAAAATATGAAGAGAAATATGAAGAGAAATATGAAGAATGACAAAGAAAATGAAAGTGAGAAATATGAAAGAAATATGAATATGAAGAAGAAATCTATGAAGAATCTAATATGAAAGTCTGTATGAAAATGAAGAAAATATGAAAGAAAATATGAAATCTGTATGAAGAAAATCTGAAAAAAAGATGAAATCTGTATGAAGAAAATCGAAAATATGAAGAAAATATGAAAATATAAAGAAAATATGAAAATATCAAATATGAAAGAAAATATGAAAATATAATATGAAAGAAAATATATAAGAAAATTAATATGAAGAGAGAGAGCTATGAAAATATGAAAGCGAAAATATGAAGAGAAAATATGAAGAAGAAGAAATATGAAGAAATATGAGAAAATATGAAGAAGAAAAATATGGAAAGAAAATATGAAGAAATGAGAAAGAAAATATGAAGAAATATGAAAGAAAATATGAAGAATATATGAAAATATGAAGAAAAAGAAATATGAAGAAAATATGAAAATATGAAGAAAATATGAAATATAAGAAAATATGAAGAAGAAAATATGAAGAGAAAATATGAAGAAAATATGAAAGAAGAAAATATGAAAATATGAAGAAAATATGAAGAAAATATGAAGAAAATATATGAAAGAAAATATGAGAGAAAATATGAAATGAAATGAGAAATATAAAGAGAAGAATATGAAAGAAAATATGAAAATATAAAATATGAAGAGAAATATGAAATGAAGAAAATATGAGAAGTATGAAGAAAATGAGAAGAAAATATGAAAGAAGAAATGAAGATGAAAATATAAATGAAAAGAAAATATGAAAGAAATATGAAGAAAATATGAAAATGAAATGAGAGAAAATATGAAAGAAAAATATGAAAAATATGAAGAGAAGAAAAAGAATATGAAAGAAAATATGAGAGAAAATATGAAAGAAAATATGAGAAGAAAATATGAAGAAAATATGAAGAAAATATGAAAATATGAAGAAAATATGAAAGAAAATATGAAATATGAAAATATGAAAATATGAAATATGAAGAAAATATGAAAGAAAATATGAAGAAGAAAATATGAAAATGAAGAGAAATATAAAGAAAGAAAATATGAAGAAAATATGAAAGAAAATATGAAGAAAATATGAAGAAAATATGAAAATATGAAAGAAAATATGAAAGAAAATATGAAAGAAAATATGAAGAAAGAAAATATGAAGAAAATATGAAGAAAATATGAAGAAAATAATATGAAAATATGAAAGAAAATATGAAGAAAATATGAAAATATGAAGAAAATATGAAAGAAAGAAATATGAGAGAAAATATGAAGAAAATATGAAAGAAAATATGAAAGAAAATATGAAGAAATATGAAGAAATATGAAGAAAATATGAAAGAAAATATGAAGAAGAAAATATGAAAGAAAATATGAAAATATGAAAATATGAAAGAAAATATGAAAATATGAAAAAATATGAAGAAAATATGAAGAAAATATGAAGAAAATATGAAGAAAATATGAAATATGAGAGAAAATATGAAGAAAATATGAAGAAAATATGAAAATATGAAGAAATGAGAGAAATATGAAGAAATATGAAGAAGAATATGATGAAATATGAAAATATGAAGAAAATATGAAGAAAATATGAAAGATATGAAAATATGAAGAAAATATGAAGAATGAAAATATGAAGAAAATATGAAAGAAAATATGAAGAAAATATGAAAATATGAAAGAAAATATGAAGAAAATATGAAAATATGAAAATATGAAGAAAATATGAAAGAAATATGAAAATATGAAATGAGAAATATGAAGAAAATAAGAAAATATGAGAAAGAAAAATATGAAATATGAAGAAGAAAATATAAAAATATGAAGAAAATATGAAAAAATAAAGAGAGAGAAAATATGAAGAATATGAGAAATATGAAGAATATGAGAGAAATATGAAGAAATATGAGAAAATGAGAGAGAATATGAGAGAGAGAAATATGAGAGAAAGAAAATATGAGAGAAATATGAAGAAAATATAGAAATGAGAGAAATGAAAAATATGAAGAGAGAGAGAGAGAGAAAATATGAAGAAAATATGAAAGAAGAAGAAGAAAATATAAAGAAGAAAATATGAAAGAAGAAAATATGAAGAAAATATGAAGAAAATATGAAGAAAGAAAAAATATAAAGAAAATATGAAAAATATGAAAATATGAAAGAGAGAATATGAAAAGTATGAAAATATGAAGAAAATATGAAATATGAAAATGAGAAAATATGAAGAAATATGAAAAATATGAAGAATATGAAGAGAGAAAATGAAGAAAGAAAATATGAAGAAATATGAAAGAAATATGAAAAGAAAATAATATGAAAGAAAATATGAAAGAAAGAAAATATGAAAGAAAGAAAATATGAAGAAGAAAAATATGAAAATATGAAGAAAATGAAGAGAAAATATGAAGAAAATATGAAGAAAGAAAATATGAAAGAAAAAGAAAATATGAAGAAGAAAGAAAATATGAAAGAAAATATGAAGAAAATATGAAAATATGAAAGAAAGAAAGAAATATGAAAGAACGCGATATGAAAATGAGAAAATATGAAGAAAATATGAAAATATGAAGAAAATATGAAGAATAGAAATATGAGAAATCTGAAAGAAAATCATATGAAGAAAATCTGAATGAAAATCTATATGAAAGAGAAATCTGAAATGAAAATATGAAGAAAGAAAATATGAAGAAAATATGTGAAAATCTGTAAGAGAAAATATGAGAAATATGAAAGAGAAAATATGAAAGAAAATATGAAAGAAAGAGAAGAAAATATGAAAATATGAAGAGAGAAAGATATGAAAGAAAATGTGAAGAAAATATAAAGAAGAAAAATATGAAAATATGAAGAAAGAAAGCCATGAAAGAAAATATGAAGAAAATAGAAAATATGAAAATATGAAGAAATATGAAGAAAGAAGAAAAGAAGAAAATATGAAGAAAATATGAAGAAAGAAAATATGAAAGAAAATATGAAGAAAATAGAAAATATGAAGAAAATATGAAGAAAATATGAAAGAAGAAAATATGAAAAATATGAAGAAAATATGAAGAAAATATGAAGAAAATATGAAGAAAAAAATATGAAAAATATGAAGAAAGAAAATATGAAGAAAATATGAAGAAAATATGAAAAGAAAGAAAATATAGAAAGAAAATATGAAAGAAAGAAATATGAAGAAAGAAAATATGAAGAAGAATATATGAAGAAGAAAATATGAAAATGAAGAGAAAATATGAAGAAAATATGAAGGAAGAAAATATGAAAAGAAAATATGAAAGAAAATATGAAAGAAATATGAAAAAAATATGAAGAAGAAAACCTATGAAAATATGAAGAAAATATGAAGAAAATATGAAAGAAAATATGAAAGAAAATATGAAAGAAAAATGAAATATGAAAGAAAATATGAAGAGAAAATATGAAGAAAATATGAAAATATGAAGAAAATATGAAGAAAAAGAAAATATGAAGAAAATATGAAGAAAATATGAAGAGAAAATATGAAGAAAATATGAAAGAAAATGAAGAGAAAATATGAAGAAGAAAATATGAAGAAAGTCAGTAAGAAAAAATGAAATATGAAGAAAATATGAAGAAGAAAATATGAAAGAAAATATGAAGAAGAAAATATGAAGAAAATATGAAAGAAAATGAAGAAAAAGAAAATATGAAGAAAATATGAAAGAAGAAAATATGAAGAAAGAAAGAAAATATGAAGAAAATATGAAGAAGAAAATATGAAGAAAATATGAAAGAAAATATGAAAGAAAGAAAATATGAAGAAAATATGAAGAAGAAAATATAAGAAAGATATGAAGAAAATATGAAGAAGAAAATATGAAGAAATATGAAGAAAATATGAAGAAAATATGAAAGTATGAAGAAAATATGAAGAAAGAAAATATGAAGAAAATATGAAAGAAGAAAATGAAGAAAGAAAATATGAGAAAGAAAATATAAAGAAAAATATGAAAAAAAATATGAAAGAAAATATGAAGAAAATATGAAAATATGAAAGAAAATATGAAAGAAAATATGAAAGAAAATATGAAGAAATATGAGAGAGAGAAAATATGAAGAAAGAAAATATGAAGAAAATATGAATAGAGAAAATATGAAGAAAATATGAAAATATGAAAGAAAATATGAAGAAAATATGAAAATATGAAAGAAAATATGAAAATATGAAGAAAATATGAAAAATATGAAGAAATATGAAGAAAATATGGAGGAGAAAATATGAAAGAAAATATGAAATATGAAAATATGAAGAAAATATGAAGAAATATGAAGAAGAAAATATGAAGAAAATATGAAGAAAATATGAAGAAGAGAAAATAACTGAAGAAGATAGGAAAATATGAAGAAAGCTATGAAGAGAAAAGTATGAGAAGAAATATAAAGAAAATATGAAAGAAAGCGAATATGAAAATGAGAATATGAAAATAATGAACTATGAAAATGAGAAAATATGAAAGATAATTATGCGAAAAGAAGAAAATATGAAGAAAATATGAAGAAAAAATATGAGAGAAATATGAAATGAAATATATTGAAAGAAAGTATGGAAGGAAGATGAAAAATATGAAGAAATATGAAGCCTTAATATAGAAAATATGAAAATATATGAGAGGAAGAAAATATGAAAATTATATAAGAAAATATGAGAGAAGGAAATGAAAACTATTTCTCAGAAAATATGAAGAAATATGAAGAAAATATGAAAAATATGAAGAATATGAAAATATGAAGAAAATGAAAAATATGAAGAAAATATGAAGA
>NC_140969.1:94359280-94424280 GCF_056783735.1 Eptatretus burgeri
GAGAAAGTCTGAGAGTGAGACAGAGTGTGAGAGAGTGTGAGAGAGTGTGAAAGTGAGAGAGTGTGCGAGAGAGTGTGAGAGTGAGAGAGTGCACGAGAGTGAGAGAGAGCGCGAGAGTGAGAGAGAGCGCGAGAGTGAGAGAGAGCGCGAGAGTGAGAGAGAGCGCGAGAGTGAGACAGAGTGCGAGAGTGAGACAGAGTGCGAGAGTGAGACAGAGTGCGAGAGTGAGACAGAGTGCGAGAGTGAGACAGAGTGCGAGAGTGAGACAGAGTGCGAGAGTGAGACAGAGTGCGAGAGTGAGACAGAGTGTGGGAGAGTGAGAGAGAGTGTGAAAGTGAGAGTGTGAGAGTGTGAGAGTGCGTGAGAGAGTGTGAGAGTGCGCGAGAGAGTGTGAGAGTGCACGAGAGAGTGTGAGAGTGCGCGAGAGAGTGTGAGAGTGCGCGAGAGAGTGTGAGAGTGCGCGAGAGAGTGTGAGAGTGCGCGAGAGAGTGTGAGAGTGCGCGAGAGAGTGTGAGAATGCGCGAGAGAGTGTGAGAGTGCGCGAGAGAGTGTGAGAGTGCGCGAGAGAGTGTGAGAGTGCGCGAGAGAGTGTGAGAGTGCGCGAGAGAGTGTGAGAGTGCGCGAGAGAGTGTGAGAGTGCGCGAGAGAGTGTGAGAGTGCGCGAGAGAGTGTGAGTGCGTGAGAGAGTGTGAGAGTGAGAGGGAGAGAGAGTGAGAGTGAGAGCGAGAGAGTGCGCGAGAGAGAGAGAGAGAGTGATTGAGGCAGTTGGTCTTCCGATACGTACTTCCAGTTGCCTATACACCACCCTGGTTCATTTTTTTTTGTCCAATTTTAAAAATTATTTCTTTGGATTAATGTGAAGCAACTTTTACTCAATATTTTTTTCTCTGAAAGGAGCATTTCTGTGTTTCAGGGTGAAACAGACAGACAGCATTTGCCTCAGAGATTACACATATGTCTTCTTCTTCTTCTTCTTCTTTCGGGTGCTCCCGTTAGGGGTCGCCACAGCGGATCATCGGTATGATCCGCATTGTGATTTGGCGCATGTTTTACGCCGGATGCCCTTCCTGACGCAACCCTGGTCACCTCTTACGACACAGGGATATGGTACACCTATTTTAACCGGGGTATACATTGGCCCAGTACACTGGTACTCACTTCGCCGACCTCGGAAGGATGACAGGCTGAGTCAACCCCCTGGTGTATTAATTCAGCGGCCCAACGGGGCTTGAACTCAGGACCTTTTGGATCCCAAGCCACTGCCCTCACCACTGCGCCAACACCAGGCTTTCATAGATTACACATATGTATATATATATATATGTATATATATATATATATATATATATATATATATATATATATATATATGTATATACACACACATATATACGGGGTCTATACCCCCAGGTGTCAAATTGTGATTGAAAGCCAGCACCATTTATACTTGCGACGTCATGAGCATCGCTCTCTTGAGATACTTGAAATTTGGAGACTTGCTTTGGCAAAAACTTTGAAAATGCTGTATTTTTCCTGAGGAAAAGGTAAAACTTCATCACAACTAGGCAGCAGATGAAAATTTCAATGAATTTGATGAACATAAATGTTCATTTCAAAATGAACAGAAACATAACCCAATTTGTCAACAAACAAAGTTTTGTTGGCTACATGAGCCGAATGGAATCGTTAAAGGCCCAGTCACACCTTGACGTTTTAGCCAGCTTATGCCGATTTTTTGAAAATTTGTCTAAAACGCTGGTACATGTCGAATACGTTATGGGTAAGTTTTGATAACATTGAGAGCATGCTGAAAAACACTGCCATACGTCGTAGTACGCTGGCTTTAAACGTTGTACTTTTCGGTTGTCCTCAACTTTTCCATGCTTGAAATTTTAAGACTTATGCCAGCGTATGACTCACACGTTCCGCATAACGCTGGCCATAAATTGTAGGCACATTACGCGATCGTTGACACACGTCGACACACGTTACTTGTAAGTTACTCATGAGTCGAAACACGTCGAGGTAATGTTAAGCGTACCCGAAACTTATTTCTAACCTATGAGTAACGTGTTGGACTCACGTTTCGCGATCGTTGACACACGTCGACACACGTTACTTGTAAGTTACTCACGAGTCGAAACACGTCGAGGTAATGTTTAGCGTACCCGAAACTTATTTCTAACCTATGAGTAACGTGTTGGACTCACGTTTCGCGATCGGTGACACACATCGACACGTTACTTGTAAGGTGCTCATAAGTCGAAACACATCAATATAATGGTTAGCGTCAGTGTTCCAGACTTCCTGGTTTTATTTTATTTTTTCTTCCTTCCTTCGGTATGATGGTAATTTTGACACTTCGATTTCTCGTGCGGTTATAATATAATATAATTAATAGGCTGCCACTCAACGATTTAAATCATAACCACACTGTACACTGAACACCGTCATACCGAAGAAAAAAAATAAAAACAAAAAAAAACCGGGAGTCTGGAACACTGACGCTAACCATTACCTTGACGTGTTTCGACTTATGAGAACCTTACAAGTAACGTGTGTCGACGTGTGTCAACGATCGCATATCGTGCGTACAACTTATTCCTATCGCATGCGGAGCGTGTGTCATACGGCAAGTACGTCGTAAAATTTTCAACATGTTTAAAATTACAAGACGTACTCTACTTACTACGACGTATGATCGCGTACTTTGGCATTCTATTCACGCATACCAAACTTAGCCATACCGTATTCGACGTGCGCCAGCGTTTTAGACGCATTTTTCACAGGTCGGCATACGCTGGCAAGATCACCAAGGTGTGACTGCGATGTTGACACTTCCATTTCTGCGGCGGTTATTATTCGAATCGTTGTGCGGCAGCCTTTTCATAACCTACGCCACATCATCGTCGGCGATGCGTGCAGCGCGCTCTGCCTAAGTTAGACTATCGTTGGGCATAGGTTGTGAAGGCCGACAACAGGTTCAGCATTCGTTGGTATAAGTTATCTATAACACAACGAAACGTTCTGTGTCCGTTACTAATATGTTGTGCATAAGACCAAGTCGTTATGAATACGTCCGAATCTTTAAAAAGAAAACATCAAAAGTTCAACGTAAGCCAGCGTTTTACATACATTTTAATACGTTGCCATTGCTGGCTAAAACGTCAAGGTGTGACTGGGCCTTAAGCAAACTGGATTTACTCGGCCAAATATGAACTATGACCACAGTTTAGTGATTGGATCATAGCCTTACAAGTTAAACCACAACCTTCATGATAAATGACCACTTGTCCTTCATTAAGAAATGAAGTGATGTCCAGACCTTTACGAAGGCAATGCCCACGACGAGGCCCTGTTGTGGATCCAGCTTGTTGAAAGCATCAATGGACACAATCTCTGCATCAACTAAAAGGGAGTATGAGTGGGATATAAAGAGTAGGTTGCAAGTTTCGGTTAGGGAAAGGAACAAACCACATACAAAGTTATTGTTACTATAATTCACGAACCCGTGTTTGTGTGTTTGTTTGTTTGTTTATGAGTTTGTTTGTCGGGCTACTCCTCCTAAAGTTCTGGCCCGATTCCATCCATACTTGCTACAGAGGATCAGCATAACCCCATTTAATGTATAGGGGTGTTTTTATCTCTGCCGGTGGCCTTGGGGGAATGAGGATGAGAGGGGGATGCAAATTCTCTATGTAGATGTGTATCATGTCGTGCCTCCTCCAGGTGAGGGAGGGTATTACAAGTCTCCACCATTTACAGTACAGTATTCCTGTCCCCACGTTTTCCAGTGTCGCGAGGTGTTTTGAATTATAAGGATGAGGTATGTTTTTGATTCATGCACATACCGCGGGTTGTCTCTTTTTTGCCGATACAGAGCTGTCAATTGCCTATACACCGCTCAAATAAAAGGCATGCGTCAGAAGAACATGTTGCATGCTTGGACCAAGATCACCTGTCGGGAAGATACTCTGCTTATCTATAAAATACATCATCGTGGAGCCAACGATCTACATATTAGGAAGGAGAGAAAATGGTGGAATTATAACCAACTCCAACAATTCACCTCGTATTGCAAATACACTCTACTTCCCGACCTTCATCTTCAAACCAGTGATAACCCATTGACAATTAATGAGCCAAACAATCTGCTCATGGCAAACCTTGTGCCGACTCCTAATCATTATACAGTAGACTATCACCATTTTGCAAAAATACTCATCACAGACAGATAGGTGGCGTCTCAAATTCCGAGAGCCTCTGTTGCTCCCTCTGTTCTTTCATCCCTCCAGGACACACGAGTTCTTCCAGAAACCTCATCTTTATGAAACTCTCAAATGTTAGGCTTACTGCTAACCTTTACTCCTTTGTTCATCTGTTCTCCAACTTGTGAAACCTCCTTCCTCAATTTGTTTAGTCCCAATGTCTCACCACCTTTAGGGCATTAAATTGCCAGTGGATCACAATATTAGGTTATCCTCCATCCATACCTGCAACCTTTTCTCTTCCCATTAACCTTCCCCTACCTCTCCTCATACAATTGCAGGTTGCTGCATTTCTTTCCCTTACATCTCCCTTCCTGGTTGATTATCCCCCTGTTATATATATATATATATATATATATATATATATATATATATATATATATATATATATATGTATATATATATGTATATATATTATCCCACTACATTTCCTTTTATCCTCTGTCTCGTTGATCTTCAACAAGACTAAATTTTGCAGAAAGTACACAAAAAAAAAAACCTTGCCAAGATGACAAGGTCTTTTTTAAGGTCATGCCCTTTCTCTGACCCTTCCCCAATACAGCATAATTACACTAAATCTGTAACTTGGCTCAAACCAGCCAGGTTTGGGATCAAATTATAAGGTTTTAACCTGTAGTCCTGTACAATTTGCTACTGTGGATTATTATTACACGCGGTGTGTTCCCACGTTTGACAATGTCTAAATGGAGCGAAGTCGATGGCGTGCCATCGCAAATATCCTACACAATCCTACACAAAATAAAGCTGAAAGATGGCAAAAACTTCCAAGAGGATTGACAAAAGTATCAAATTTTTGAGTTAAAATTTATTTCCCTTTTAGACACCTGTGACCTCCAGTCTCTACCCCCTGTGGAATGAACCAGAGGTCAAATCCCCAAAAATCGTTACATATTTCATGCGTCTCCCAATGTTGATCGCATATGCGTTTCATTAAAGATGTATTTTGAAATGTGCCCGCAACAGAATTTTTCGGTATCTGACCTTTTGACTGCCTCAGCGGGCGGGTCCAAAAAATGATCCTGCTCCTTGCACCTTCTTGCTATGTGGCAATGATTCTGCTCCCTGCACCTTCGTGCTATGTGGCGATCATAACGACCAGGTTTGGTGAATTTCTGCCAAACCATTTCGGAAATAGTGTGAACGATGGATGGACAGACAGACAGATGGAGATGATTACAATATCCTCACTCCCCACCCGTTTTTTTTTTTTCAAAAAGTTTGGAGATAATAATCTATATGTAATGGCGGGAAAGTACGGTATATATGGAGAGTTTGTGTCATCTACTCCTCCGAGAGGATTTGATCGAGGAAGCTGAAACTTTCAGGGATTAATGAGGGCACCCTAAAGTTGTGTCTATGCAAGTTTGGTTTGATTCCATCAAGTTTTGAAAAATATATATATATATATATATATATATATATATATATATATATATATATATATATATATATATATATATATATATATATATAAATTTCACTCATCTTGACATTTTCTTCCTTTAGGGGGAGGCGGTTGTGAAATTGGAATTATCCAAGCAATATAACCACAATGTGTGTGTGTATATATATATATATATATATATATATATATATATATATATATATATATATATATATATATATATATATATATACATATATATATATATATATATATATATATATATATTTATATACCAGCAGAGCACTCGCCCTTACAGGTGATCTTGTTCGAGGCATGCAACATGTTCTTCTGACGCATACCTTTATTTGGGCGGTGTATTTTTGTAGGTAACCAACAGCTCTATATAGGTTACAAAAAAAGAAAATTTAAACCCAGGTTACGTGCATGAAGCAAAAACATACCTACTGCTTATAATTCAAAACACCTCACTGCACTGGAAAACGTGGGGAGCGGAATACTGTAGAGTAAATGATGAAGACTTGTAATACCCTCTCCCACCTGGAGGCGGCGCTACACGAAACACATTTACATCGAGAATTTGCGTCTCCGTCCCCCTCCAAAGATAAAAACACCCCTTTGCATTAATTGGGGTCATGCTGACCCTCTGTAACACATCTGGATGTGGGCCAGAACTGTAGGAGGAGCAGCGTAACAAACAAACACACAAACACCGGTCCGTGAATGATAGTGAGGATGTCCATAAGTTCATAGCAAACAGCAAAGGAACATGACATGCGCGCACGCACGCACGCACGCACGCACGCACGCACGCACGCACGCACGCACGCACGCACACACACACACACACACACACACACACACACACACACACACACACACACACACACACACACACACACACACACACACACACACACACACACACACACACACACTAGATGAAGGTGAAGGCCATTCGGTACATCATGCCTGTGCCACATCAACACCAGACCAAAACAAGAGAAATGTAAAATGTTTTTGTTTTCCTTTCCAGGGAAGGGACCAGCGACGGTCTTGGGTAAAAAAAAAAAAAAACACACATCAAGCACACAACCCCCCTTGACAAGACCCCCACCAACAGCACCCCGTACACAATCACCCGTCAATGCTCAAGCTACCTAAAAGTCCTGCCAACATCCCCATACCCCTCTATCTCCATAACTTCCAGGTACCTATCTCATTGTAATTTACACTTATCTACTGTTTCTGCTGCCACAACCTTTCCTTTCCTTTCCTTTCCTTTCCTTTCCTTCTCCTGTGTGACACGCTCCAAAATTACCCCTCGCATCCTGTCATCTCCATTTCCATTGTTCATTCCCATCCCCAACACCTTACACTTGTTCAGGTTAAATTACATCCTCCAATCTTCTGCCCAATCAATACAAGTATCAACAGTTTCCTGAATCTGATCAGCACCTTCCATTCCGCCAAGTTTCGTGTCCGAAGTTACAAAACACGATGTTTCTGGTGCGAATCTGACCGGGGATGTAAGTAAAAGGGAGTTGCCTCGCCACCCCTCGCAGCCGCCCTGAGCTCCGTCCGTAACCAACTCCGATCACATTCCCTTTGAGGGTCACCACAAGCACTTCGGCCTTGCCGTCCATTCGCTCGATCGGAGCGAGTCCGAACACGTTACTCTGCGACGTGAGCCGCACGTAATTGTCCTCGATGAACGGGCACGACGGCTGAGGATCCATCGCCTGGAAGCGGCACAATCGCCCAAAAACAACCTGCCCGGAAATGACGACACCAGCGCGTGGACATGAACAACAACAACAACAACAACAACAACAACAACAACAAAATCTTTATTCCGCGCATGCGCAGACAACTTCAATCCCAAAATCCAATAATCTACAATACACACAGTATATGAACTCGATTTGGGGTTCAGTGCAGAGAAAAAGAGGGCTCGCCGAGCGGCTCGCTTGATTTTAATCACTCAAGCAAGCGCTCCAAACAAACGGTTGGCTTGGCAAGCGAGAGCAAGCTGATTGGTCATGGAACGCATCGCAAGTTGAAAAGAGGAACGAAAAAACGATTCTGTGCAGTTTACTACATACAGTATATGTACAATACGTACAAGATATGTACAATACACACAGTATATGTACAATACGTACAATATATGTACAATACACACAGTATATGTACAATACGTACAAGATATGTACAATACACACAGTATATGTACAATACGTACAATATATGTACAATACACACAGTATATGTACAATACGTACAAGATATGTACAATAGGTACAAGATATGTACAATACGTACAATATATGTACAATACGTACAGTATATGGACAATACGTACAGTATGTGTACAGTACATACAGTAAATGTACAATACGTACAACATATGTACACGACGTACAGTATATGTAGAGTATATACAGCAAATGTACAATACGTACAGTATATGTACAATACATACAATATATGTACAATTCGTACAGTATATGTACAATACATACAGTATATGTACAGTACATACAGTATATCTACAATACATACAGTGTATGTGCAATGAATACAGTATATGTACAATACATACAAGATATGTACAATACATACAGTATATGTACAGTACATACAGTAAATGTAATTTACTGTATGTACTATATATGTACAATACATATATAGTACAAACAGTGAATACAATATATGTACAATAGATAGAGTATATGTTAATACATACAGTATATGTGCAATGCATACAGTAAATGTACAATACGTACAAGATATGTACAATACATAAAGTATATGTACAATACATACAGTATATGTGCAATGCATACAGTATATGTACAATACGTCAAAGATATGTACAATACATACAGTATATGTACAGTACATAAGTAAACATACAGTACATACAGTGAATGTACAGTACATACGATATATGTACAATACATACAGTATATGTTAATACATACAGTATATGTGCAATGCATACAGTAAATGTACAATACGTACAAGATATGTACAATACATGCAGTATATGTACAATACATACAGTATATGTGCAATGCATACAGTATATGTGCAATGCATACAGTAAATGTACAATACGTACAAGATATGTACAATACATGCAGTATATGTACAATACATACAGTATATGTGCAATGCATACAGTATATATCTATAATTCCAGCAATCTCTGTGTGTCTGTCTGTTTGTCTGTCTGTTTGTCTGTCTGTTTGTCTGTCTGTCTGCGACCGCCGTTTCTCGACGACCACCGGTCCGATCTGATTGAAACTTGCCAGGAATATTGACGGGGACCTGCGGATGTGCCTTTTAGAAGTTTGATATTAATCGGACGAGCGGTTCCCTAGTTACGGCCATTTATCTGTCGACCAATATCTGCGAGAGAGGGGGACGGGAGAGGGGGGGATGAGAGTGGGGGCGAGAGAGAGGGGCGAGAGAGGAGGTGGGAGAGAGGAAGGGCGAGACTAGGGGGAGAGAGGGGGCAAGAGAGGGGGCAAGAAAGGGGGAGAGAGAGGGGGTGCGAGTGGGGACGAGAGAGAGAGAGAGAGAGAGAGAGAGAGAGAGAGAGAGAGAGAGAGAGAGAGAGAGAGAGGGATAGGAGAGGGGGTGTGGGAGGGGGGGTGTGAGAGGGAGGGGTGGGAGTATGAATTAATAATTAATCCACTGCTGAATAATTAATCTACACTTATTTTATATATACCCTTAATTACTTGAAACATCTCTATCAAATATTTCCTGAATCTGATCACCACCCCCATTATGGAGCGACACCGTGGGTGGAGGCGACCTTATCCCATGACAAGACGGAGCAACATCTTGGATGCTGGTGGGCTTACCCAATGATGAAGTCACACCGTGGTTGACCGTGGGCTTACCCCATGACGGGGTGACAAGGGGAGGCAGTGTGATGGGAGGGAATGAGAAGGAAGCGTGAGGGGAGGGGAAGGAAGTGTCAGGGGAGTGGGAGAGAAGGCAGCACAAGAGGAGGGTAGGCAGCATACCAAGGCGTTACAGGGGTGATAAAATGCACCCAAGCAGTAACATCTTCTTTCTAACCGCCATGTTCTGCATAAAACTGGGTGATAACATTTAAACATAGGGGCAATACCCCTGGGCGCTCACTTGGTAGCGGCTGGATAAGATAACCAGGGAACCATTGGTAGGCATGGTTGACCCCTAAAATACGTAATGGAGAAGAAAGTAAATACCTGCCAGACAGGCAGACAGAGTAAAAAAAAAACATCATCTCACTCCTCTCTGCGCACATGCGATAGGGACAAATTCAACACCAAAGTACTGTGAAACGAGAAATCTGTCTTCGTATTCATGTTCAAAATATAACATTCAATTCAAATAAGTCGTTCCTCGGTCATAAACTTTCAAGACCGACAGATGGACATGTACCGATTGCTTAGCCGCACTTTTCGCTTCGCTTACACAGGGTAATCATATAAAGAACCCTTGAAAAACTGATAATATTTTATACGCACACACGAAAACATATACACACCACATACGAGTGGGTCAAAATAATTCCATACTTGCAGACATGCTAACCATCCATTCCATTGGGACCATACTGTATGCAGAGCGTTGGTGCTGCCTAAGCAGTCGCCTTGGCTATTGGACACAGTCCTGGACAGGTCACCACTCCGACACAGTATACCAGCATGCTGGCACTCATTTTTGCCGACCTCAGAAGGATGACAGGCAGAGTCAACCCCACCTTGTATTAATTCAACAGCCGAGTGGGATTTGAACTCAGGATCCCAGGATCCCAAGCACACCACCCTATCCATTAAGCCAACACCAGGCATGTACATGGTAAATATATGGCACTTTTGTCTCTCGGTGTGATGTCTACAAAGTGAATGTTCTTACAAACATTGCGCTTCAACTGAGTACAAACTTTATCAGTCTGCAAACGGTAAGAGCAAATATAATTTCAGTTGGAATTTTGAAACTTCCTCGTTTTTTAGAAGGGATGTTCGTGTTGCCGTTTCTTTTTTTTTTCTTCCTCATTTTCGTGCTATTTTATTCTTTTGTGGTTTGGAAATGCCAGGATTTTTACACAATATGATTCGAGTCGAATACATGGCATTGTAGATAATTTAAAATATATCTACCGCACACATTTAAATCCTGGGAATCTCAACAGCAGACAAAAACAACACCAATTGTGCAGCTTTTTTTGTATGCAGTCGAGGCTCGTGGAAGAGCTAGTCCACTGGAACGCATCAGGACGTAACAGACAAAAAAAAACAAGACACAAAACACACAAAAACAGGACGTGGGCGGGAAAAGGAAGAACAATGGGTGGAGGTGAGCAGTGATCCTGGAACTAGGGAGTTTCACGACCTAAATATGACAAATAAATTCACGACCATGACATCAAATAACTTCCCAATTATGACAGAATATGAATTTTTTAATATATGAAAAAAAAATATTTGACAATTTAACAATTGACAATTTGACAAAAAAAGACAATTGACAAAAAAAAAAAGACAATTGGCAAACAATGTAACAAAGTTTGGGTTAAATAAGATGAGGAAGAAAAGGAGTAGGTGAACGAAATACGGAAATTCCACGACACTGTTCGTGATTGAAAAACCGGTAGTCTCCTGGTCAAACGAGTTTTAAATGTCACAAAGGAAGGAAACAATAGCGGAGAAGACGAAAGAAGTACCGTCATGGAGAGGATTTTCAAAGTTGTTGTGATCGGAGATAAACTTGTTGGAAAAACTTCGTTCATCCAACATTACTCCAGAAACGTTTTCACTGATGATTACAGAATGACCATCGGAGGTACGTTTACGCCACTTATGTGTGCCTGTCAATTACAATTTTTTAAAACATTTAAAGTTTACTGTGAAACTTTTGGCTTCAGAGAATGCATTGAAGTTTATCTGAAGACCTGGGAAGGTACTTTATGTCCATTACTCTTGCCTAAGCTTTGACCTTTATTTCCTGAATATAAAAGCTTTCTATCCAGCCTGATGACAGAAACCACACATAGTTGTCTATCTGCAACTGTCGATACGTTTGAGAAAAGTGAAAGGGAAAGAAAATTTAATTTCAAGATTTATTTCCATAGTAGTGTTCTCAAGAGATAGCCCCCTGTAGTGAGGATTCATTTTCGTTGAGGTATTTTTCTTCTCTGAATTCTACATTCGTGCGAGTTAAAAATCCTGAACGCCCTTTATTCTCAGGACACTCAAAGGACCGTCATTTACATTAATTTTTTCTGTCTTTTTTTTTTTCTTTTCAATACCTCTCACTGCCGAGTGGGATTTGATTTTAATGTTCTCTTCCTTTATCTACATCTGTTTCTTCTTGCTTTGCTGGTAAATGATTTATTCTTGCCTTTTCCACCAGTGGTGAAGTGTAATGGTTTGAGTGTCCGTATAGGAGGTTGGCAGTTTTAACTCCAGCTAAGTCAGAGCAAAGCCTTTAAAAATGGTACATGCTGCTTCCTTGCTAGACTTAAAAATGGTACGTGCTACTTCCTTGCTTGACTTAAAAATGGTACATGCTGCTTCCTTGCTCGACATAAAAATGGTACGTGCTACTTCCTTGCTAGACATAAAAATGGTACATGCTGCTTCCTTGCTAGACATAAAAATGGTACGTGCTACTTCCTTGCTAGACTTAAAAATGGTACGTGCTACTTCCTTGCTAGACATAAAAATGGTATGTGCTACTTCCTTGCTAGACATAAAAATGGTACGTGCTACTTCCTTGCTAGACTTAAAAATGGTACATGCTGCTTCCTTGCTAGACTTAAAAATGGTACGTGCTACTTCCTTGCTTGACTTAAAAATGGTACGTACTGCTTCCTTGCTAGACATAAAAATGGTACGTGCTACTTCCTTGCTTGACTTAAAAATGGTACATGCTGCTTCCTTGCTCGACTTAACCAGAGAGTTGGTGTCAAAGCCACCCAATGCTCGCCTGTTTATACATTTATCGTTTTTAAAAGACGAGTCTAATAATATTTTTTATAAAGCATTGCAGTAAAGTCTGATCCAAATCATTTGAAAGCAATATATGTATTTGTATATTGTAATCAGTAAACTAGTACACATATTAAATGAATGGCAAGCGTCTAGTATAAACAGGCGAGCATTGGGTGGCTTTGACACCATCTTAGGTTGAAATTTAAAAAATTTTAAAAACCATTTGTTAATTTCAACTTCACTATACCAATGGTATACCCCAAAAGAACCTCCATGCCAAATATCAGCATCCTAGTATACATATTAAATGAATGGCAAGCTTCTAAAAAATAACTTGCACCAAAAACTTTAAGGCCCTGTCACACCTTGACGATTTAGCCAACTTACACCTGACGTATGCAAAATTGGGATAAAACGCTGCACACGTCGAATACGTTATGGGTAAGTTTGTATACGTTAAGAGCACGCTGAAAAACACTGCCATACGTCGTAGTACGCTGGCTTTCATCGTTGTACTTTGCGGTTGTCCTCAAATTTTAGCATGCTTGAAATTTTACAATGTATGCCAGCGTATGACTCACACGTTCTGCTACACTGGCCATAAGTTGTAGGCACGTTATGTGATCGTTGACACACGTCGACACACGTTACTTGTAAGTTACTCAGAAGTCGAAACACGTGTTGGGTTTCGGGCTTGCCCGGGAACTAGACTCCGGATACAGCGGATCCTTTGATAGCGTATGTGACTCGCCGCAAATGTCGGGTTTCGGGCTCGCCCGGGAACGAGACTCCTGATACAGCGGATCCTTCACGGCGGCGCGGCAGTTTGCCCACCTTACTGCGAAAGCGCACGTGACTGATTTATCCCAGGAAAGAAAAAGACAAAGAGTGGGGATGAAAAGAAAATGATTTGGCAACCCTAATTATTAAATCATCGCAACGCACTCCCCGTTGTCCCGCTAAACAAAAGGAAGGGAACTAACTTGATGCACAATAATGGAATAATTGTCTTGGGACACCTATCTGTTGTATGCATGTGGTTCTGAGAACCGCAACAACATATATATATATATATATATATATATATATATATATATATATATATATATATATATATATATATATATATATATATATATATATATATATATATATATTGTTGCGAATTCGCGCCCGCCGGCGTGCGAGCGGCCACGTAACTCGAATCGCGGCACGTCGCCCACCGGACGGACAATTCCGTCGTGACCCTCTCGGACTAACGCCGGGAACTAGTCACGGGTGGGCCTTTCGGCCTCACCACGATCGTGCCAATCGGCCCCCCGCGTGGGATAGGGTTGCTCGCCAAATTCGACCTACCTAAGTACCCACACGGAGGGTAGACCGGGCGGTCGCACCTCGCCGCAGGTCGACTTCGGACACGGGCCACTTTAAGCGACCCGTTCCGTACTATCGGGATAACTGAGCGGTGTTATCGTCAACATCTACGGTTCCGATTAATTATCTAGCGTATTTAGCCCACTACCAACCCTTTACGTGAAGTAAGATGGAGATTCAATTAAAGAAAAGACGAAGCGAAACAGGAAAAACAGTTCAACATAAGGCACATTTATTCCGCGGCACACGGATAGCACACATATACAATTACAACAATTATGCACCAAAAGCAATTGCAAAAGAAACACAACAATGCAGATCTACTACCGACTACGCGAGCACACGGCAACACTTACACAGTTTTACTTTACAGACGGTGCCGACAACACATATGCTCAAAAGCAAAAGAAAGGGGCCACCCTCAAATAGAAGGGGACAGACGGGGCTGTGGGCCGAGACCGGGTGGAGCCTACCCGTCTTGTGATGAGCCGCAAGTATGGCGGCGGTGCCCTGACTCCGCGCTCCTCCACGGGTATCGTTGGCACTGCTTGGAATGGGGTGGGAACGGGGCCCCCTTTCCACACTATCTCAGAGCGGGGGGGAAAAAGGGGGGAATTGTTGATGCTCTGGGGAAAGAGGACAGCTGGCTTGCTTGGGTCCCGCGACGAGCGACTCCACTGCGACCTTGACCGCGCTCCCGGCTCCCCCTCTCTGCAGCTCCCCGACAGACTCCGACTCTGACAGACTGACTCTCCTCCAGACCCGTCTTGACTGCTGCTGCCACACTCCGCCGCCGCCACACCTCTCCAACTCGCCCGAGCCCAAAACTCCGACTGCCTCCAACTGCTTCCGACCCAAAACAAAACTGACTGAATTCGCCCCGCGCTCGGCGCTTTATAGTATGGCAGGAGAACCCATATGCAAATTTCCGGATCAGGATGAGCTCCGGGGCGGAGCCATGCTCGCCCATTGGACGGAGGAAAAGTGGGCGTGAACCTCCCCTGATCCTCGAATTTGCATATATCGATTCTACTCCGACGCGCCTGGAGGCGGGGCCAAATCGCCCCGCGCTTAATGATTGGACGGAACAGAAGTGGGCGTGTATCATTCCTGATCCGACTTCCCCTCGGAAAGGCCGCTCTTTGTACCCGTGGCTCAGCGCGCGCCCTGTACGAGGCCTGGACAGCCCGACGCTCGGCGCCCACAAGTGGTGCGGGAATGGCCGCAGAAGGAGAGGCGAAGGTGGTGGAGGGTTTAAAGTGGCGGTGATGGCCATGGCGACGCTTGGAATGGCAGTGATGCGTTGTTTACGGGAGCGAGCCGTGACAGTAAAGGTCGTGGCTGTTGCGTTGTTGTTGTTGTGAAGCGGTGTTGCGGTCGGTGGTTGTTGTGTGATGGCAGTTGAGACGTGGTTGGTTCAAAATAAAGATAGAACAGAAAAACGGCTATCTTAAAGGGTCGCAGCCCGAATGAATCACATTTATTCCCTCTAAACAACGGGTTTGGGGCTAACTACACATGTACTTACAGAGATATCTCACCTACGGGACCTGAATGGTGGTTTGCGAATTTCCTCAACCACAACAATATACATATATATATATATATATATATATATATATATATATATATATATATATATATATATATATATATATATATATATATATATATATGAGAATGACATGCCCAGATCAGGAATTGAACCCATGTCTTCTCTGATGAACCATATTAGTATACTTGTGCACTGCCATCTGAGCTATCTGGGGTACCCACTGGCTGGACATGCAATTCTCCCACATATGTAGAGATGCCACTCTCTTTCCCCCAGTTTCTGGGGGTGGGGGGGAGGGGTCGAGTTGGGGGGGGGGAGAGAGAGAGAGAGAGAGATAGAGAGAGAGAGAGAAATCTATATACGTGGGAGAATTGTGTCCAGCCAGTGGGTTGCCCAGATAGCTCAGATGGCAGAGCACTGGTGTGGTTCACTTTTGAAGTTGTATCATGAGTGTGCTGACAATGCAGCCGACATCACATTACAGCCGGATGTGGCCGGTATGGCAGTCATCGACCCAGAGCTGGATAGTGATAAATAATGTCTTGGCGAATGAAGACTTGCTGGAATTGAGACAAGGGCTGATGGAGAGAGACACACGAGGATGTATCAGAAAGGTAGAGGGAAAGGGTCAGGTACAGATGGAGGAAGGGAAACTCACCTGCATCAGAAACACCCCAGTACCAATGACCAAAAGACAGGTTAGATCATTCCTGAGCTTAGCAGGGTATTATAGGAGGTTCAAACCAAACTACGCAGATTAAGTTGTACCCCTCACTGACCTCACCAAAAAGGGTCAGTCCAACCACATTCCATGGAAGGCACCGAAACAGAGGGCATTTGAAAGGATCAAGAACCTTCTTTGCAAGGCCCCTGTACTACGGATGCCCGACTTTGCCAGATGTCATCATGCAAGCGGATGCATCTGATGCCAGAATCAGAGCGGTGTTGTTGCAGGAGTACGAGGATGGAGTTTTTCCTGTAATGTATGCCAGTAAGAAACTTCTGCCCCGAGAATGGAACGACTCGGCGATAGAACATGAATGTCTCGCTATTGTGTTCGCTGCTAAGAAATTTCAGAACCACATCTACGGATGAGAGTTCATAATACAGACTGATCATCAGCCCCGTCATACATACAGAAGTGTAAGATTGACAGTGAGATGATAACGCAGTGGGTGGTGTTCCTCCAGAACTCTCGGTTCTGTGTCCAAGCCATTAAGGAATCCGAGGATGTGGGAGCTGATTATAAGAGTTGACTGTGATTGTTCTTTTTGGTTTGTTTTGCACCCTTTAATTTTAACTGACTGTTGTAAAAATAAAAAAAATAAAAGTATTTGCAAGAATCTTTTTCTTAAGGTTTGTGGATCAGCACTGCTAAATGCCTAGAAATGAATGATTAAAATTGACGGTTACATGTTATAAGTTTCGTGCGGCATGAATCGGTAAATTGTAATATAAACTGCTTGATGTAATGAGCTAATTTTGACTGGAGATGGCAGTATTTTTCTGCAAACTGCCTGGTGAGATTCGTGAAGATTCTGGAACGTTCTCAGACGAAACTTCCAGTCTGGACGAGAATCGCATTTGCTGGAAAACACGAGATCGTTCTGTGATACTATATAAACCTGCGAGAGGGAGGTGTAGAGAGACGGGTGACATGTGTGACAAGACGTACGTTTTGATCATCCCCGTCCTCGATTTAACTGTGATGAGTGAACGAGATGTTAATATCCAGAGTGGTTGTTAACACACGGAGCCGATTATAATCAAGTTGACTAAAACTCATTAAGATTGTGTATCGGGAAAGCATTCCTTTGAGCTCTTCAATCATCCTGGACGGGCCAGCGTACGAGAGAGAACGCCGCGACAAGACTCAATCGTTCAACAGCCCTGGTGGACGAGGTGAACAAGCGTAAGTTGAGCCCGCAGGACAGGGACACTGGGCGGGAACAACTCAACGTGGGAATCGGAGTTGGACAATGCATTATCTGAAAGGGTGAACTTCCTCGTTTGACTTTGTATCTGTTTATTTGAAATACAAGTTTCAAAAACGCTACACCGTTGATGTGGTCACTGTAACGTCACTCAGAAGTCACAGACCCCAACTGACAAAGATCCAATTGATTGGTAGCCGATCGGTATGATCGAACATACTCGTGAAGCTCAAACCTTGGATTTCAGTCATTCGAGGAAGAGCTGGGTTCGGCACCACGAACAACATACATACACCAAAGGGAAGGAAACCCCAAGGTGTGTATACCCCCGACAGCATTGTGTGCATGGCAATGTCAGAATAACCTGGCCGGATCCAAGACCATGACCCGTGTGTTGTGTTTGACAGAGCTACCAGTTATGGTACTATCAATACACCAAACTAAAAGTAAATTGTCAGGGTCAGGGTATTTTTAATAGCATGGCTGCGACACATAAACATACATTTAATCGTGTGAAAAATCAAGCAATATGTGTGTGGGGTGGGAGAGGATGTTATGGACATGCACAGTAACATGACCTCCTGGGCTTGAGCAAGGCCAATTCGATTGGTACATGGAGAAGCTAGGTCGATACGCAATATATGAATAGCATTGCATAATTAAACCCCTTTTTCATGGTTAATTATGGAAAACAACTAATTTTTATGATGGATGCCTTTGTTTTTAGTGAACTTTGCCTCGAAAGTGCTGTCATGGTCAGAGAAAGAGACCGTAAGGTTGCACCTGTGGGATATTGCAGGTAAGTTTCAACCCTCTTCACAACTGAAAATGCATTTGACATAGGAAGATTTCATAGAGAGTAGAATCGATTCAAAAATTACTTTTATAACTTTAGTTGCATATAAAGTCAACATTAAAAGGAAGGTAGACCCAAATGCAGTAGTCTCATTGTAACAAACAAGTACATTCCGTTGATTAGTCATTGTATTGAGAACTTGTTATAGCAGGATGAGCACCCACACCCACACCCACACCCCTCAAATATAAAATGAAGGGTGCCTTTTGGTATTCAGTCCAGACAAATGCAACATACTGGCCCGGCAATATTTACAAAAGAGAGTTTAAAAAAAAAAAAATTCTCCACTTCACCCTGTACTCTTTAGTTTAGACAGGATGTTGCAGAGGTGGAGCAATTCCTCTTGAGCTCTTCTGACTTCTGTCATTCCTCAGCTAGTAGGGGGGGGGGAAGAGTCGTTAGCTGGCAGTGCCACAGCATGAGGCATGGTGGTGGAGGTGGGTGGTGGTTCTGAAGGCGAAGTTTCCCCAGACCCTTGTGTTACGCAGTTATTTGGAAGAAGCCCTACAGACAGTCTGGTAAGGCAGGAGATGGTTGGGGCGGAGACGTTGAATGTTTAGGAGGTGTAGGTGAGATTCTGTGCAACAAACGATCTGGAGGACGAGTGTCGAGGGCCTTCAGCTTGGCAAAAATAAATGACATTGGGTTTCGTGAGAGTAGCCCACACGAAGCAGGGGTGAGGCAGTGAGGTCGCAGTTCTTGACTATGTCAGCAAGGAAGGCAGAACTCGGACATTGAGGTCAGTGAGCACTGTCAGTACTTCGCAGGGGCGTAGCCAGAGGTCCAAAAGCGATGAGGCGAAAAGAGGTGAACTTGTTTGATGCGACGGTGCACACAGCGCAGCGTTGCGAGCGCCAACGGCGTGAAGCCATTATGGCGAGTGGTCTGGGGGTCTTTAGCTGCCCCCAGAAGCCAATCCATTTTTGATGCCCAGAAACCTATTCTTGGCTAATTTCAATGCTCAAAATGGGAGCTCAAATGGCCAGAGGGCTCAGGCCAGATCATATTTCAGGAAATGAGCGACGAGGAAACTGCCTCGTCTGCCTCAGCCTGGCTACGCCGGTGCTTCGCTAATTTCTTGTGCAGAAGACACTCATCATGATGAAGGAGGGTGCGCCAAATGGGAATTAGGCCACGTTGGGTGGAAGTGGTGATGGTGGGATCAGAATATGTTGTTTGAGTGTCTCACCAGGACTGTGTACGTCTCATTGACGGAGAGAAATGCAGCCCATTGCAGTGTCATGCATTTTGAGCTGGTTGGGGATGCAACCTTGAATCAATAGAAATTTGTTACGATGATCCTTTTGAAGGAGTCAAGGTTGGAGCAAATTCGAACATGTCTGTTTTTGAATGAAGAACTAATCTTGCTGGTCAAAGCTAATGTCAATCTATGGTAGCGTCAAGCTCGGTAGCTCGGTGTCAATCTAATGTCAAGCTCGGTAGAAAAATAGTTGAAATTAACAGGATGTTAATTGAGTTATGCCAACCACCACGTGAAGCAAGAAGCTTACATTTTGTGCGTTAACCCTTCATCGGAGTAAGGGAGGAGTGCTCTGTTATCTATGGCGGCTATCTATGTGGAGCAGAGTGCTGCTAGGAACAAAGTAATTCAATCTGGGCCATTACTTGGACCAGGATCTGCTGCATTGGATATTGTAACTGTGAGGGACAGAGAGGGAGGTACCTCCCTACAACCCCTGTTGCCCTCCAATCCTCAAGTTAAAAGGACAGGAAGATTATAAAGTGGATGTGCACGAAGGGATCGATGCAGTCGATGTAACGAGGCACAGAGAGGTTTAACAAAAGAGTAAATAGTTTGGTTGGGCTACAGAGGTATATCTGAACATGAAACAGGAACATATTGGATGTGAGACGTTGAAGAGGATGATGTTTTGGGAGTAAGAGGAAAGCTTTCTTGAATCCTTCTTGGGAGGCTCCTGTTGCCTCAGCATTCTTCACAAAAGGAGAAAGATCTCAGCAGGGGCCAACAAAGTTGTCAAGGAGTCTCAACACAAGCATGGGTTGGCCTGAGCTCAGATCTTTCAGATGGTTAGGCTCGTGAGTGAGTGTGAATGTCCGCAGCATACGAGGAATTAAGAAATCGGTTTCTATTTTCACCGAGTTGCCGTTATTAGGTGAGACGTCCCCATTTTGCAAGAATGTGCTCCTCCCCTCGTCTCGGAACTTACAACCGCTAGCTGAAGGATGTGGTGTAAATGAACCAAAAGAGACAGGACACCTTACCCGAGCTATTTCGACACTTTAGATCATTGGTCCCCAACCTGCGGCCCGCGGGCCACACACAGCCCGCAGAGCCCCATACTGCGGCCCGCGAGGACTTTCCAATCAAAACACATTTCCATGTAGCAATTTTAAAGGGGTTTACACAATGCCGCTGCTGGTTACTGCCACTTACCCCCGGGAGGAATCAAATCAATTTGATTTTACCTTCCGGCATCTTGCGGCAGTATTTAAAATTAATTACACCCTGAACGGAAATTTGTTAAGAATTACAGTGCGTGAACAATCGATCGATCGAATATATATATATATATATATATATATATATATATATATATATATATATATATATATATATATATATATATATATATATATATATAATCAATTAATTTAAAAAACAATACTCCAATAATCCCCAAACGTTGTATCGATTTCTCAATTTTTTATTCGATTTTTTTTGTGGCTCCCAACATCCTTGGGAGTCGTGAATGTGGCCCTTGGGATCAAAAGGTTGGGGACCACTGCTTTAGATTGTCTCCTTAGGCTGCCTTATAAAAACTCTTACTTCAGGTAAAATGTCCTAAATCCAAACATGTATATATATATATATATATATATATATATATATATATATATATATATATATATATATATATATATATATATATATATACATATATAATTATTTAAGGTCTAAATTCAACTATTAACCCCTTCCGAACAATTGTATCAAGATAATGCAGAACTTACAAACATTTGTAGTTTTTGTTTTGAGATTTTTGTGCTTTTATTACATAGGACAAGAAAACTTGACGAACATGACAAATATGTACTACCGGGGGGCTTCCGGCTGCGTGGTTATGTTTGACGTCACATCACGAAGATCCTTTGAAAATGCTGCTATCTGGAAACACGACATGGACAGTAAAGCCATGCTTCCAAATGACCAACCTATCCCCTGCTTGCTTCTTGCCAACAAGGTGATCTGTCATTAAAGTTAGCTCACTATGCAAGGATAAAGACGAATAATGAAGGTTTGCATTTTGAAGATAATGTTGGTTCTGGCCATTCAACTAAAATTAAATAATTTGATGTGATCGAGAAGAGAACCATTCAAATCTCTGTTGCTGATATGCTCTCACCAAGAAACTTTCAGGACTTCGCAAAGCAATTGGGTGTAGGTACCGTCCAATTATTTATCCAGTGCTTGGGACTAGGTCAAGGTCCAGGATTCGCACCTATGGAGAAGGATCGACTCAACCATAGTTTTGAAGATCCTTTGCTTACTCTGTCTGCCGACTGGAGCTCTCCAAACTTTGTTGAGGGTGTCAAATGCTCCCCAAGCCTGAGATTTTTTTTGCATTCTTAGTCATGCTGCATGTTGATGTAAGAGCCGAGGTTCGTGGATATATTTCCTTTCTTCAGCATCGAGTACCAACCAACTCAATAGATTTAGCAACAGCTTCAACCTTGTGAAGTCGAAGTTCAGCTTTGCATAACATCTAGAGAGTAGCACTATGTCATCAGCAAAGTCCAAGTCAAAAATGAGCTGGGCTGGATGTCTACGGCTTCTACACCAAGAAAGATTTCAACCATCCCAGTCTTCTATTACAGTTCTTAAGGTATATTCCAGGGTAATGGTAAACAGGTAAGGAGCGAGCAGGTTGCTTGAGGAACTCCTTCATCAATTTGAAAAGTTGCAGTCTCTCCATCAGGACTTAGTACTACTGCAGAGGAGTCTTCAGAGGATGCAGAAGATGCCATATGCTTGGAGAATTTGGAACAGTAAGATCCAGACAAATTACAACACATACAAGTATGTTACCATTTTCTATAGCAGCTAGAAGGGCACTCTGCATCGTCGTGACATTGCCAGTTATGCCTCCACCAAAATTATTTAATCATTTTGCATACTTGTACCAAGTTTGAATGAAATCCCTGAACTCAGATTCAAATATTAAACAATTCTGCCTGCCATACCATGCATCCGATTAGGTTATAATTTTAAACATATATTCCACATGACCGCTACATCACAACTGTGACTTTTCAAATCAATTGATGAAGCCGTTCAAGAGATAGAATTTTTTAAAGATTTCCGTTCAATCCAATATGGTGGCGAGACCATGTGACCTATTAATTATTCATGAACAATTTGATATCCCCAAGGCTTGGGGAACTTGTGCGTGAAGTGTCCCCTCGATCTGTCAAGCCATTCTGGAGAAGAATTTTTTTTTTAAAGGTGTATTCTTCAAAACTCATAGCTGCCAAAACATGTTATCTATGATGTCATAGGTGGAAAACCTATTGTTCCTCATGGATAGGTGATCATACCTGTAAAGTTTTGCTTTGATCTGTTCAGCTGTTTTGGAGATTTGTGAAGGTTTTTGTGTTTAAAAAAAAAAATATATATATATATATATATATATATATATATATATATATATATATATATATATATATATATATATGGCTGCCGAACCACATGACTGGTGACATCAATTTTTTTCTGTCGACCAATTTGTCCACAGATGACCCTCAAAAATTTTCATACTGATCAGGGTGTGGCGCTGTGCGGGAGCGGTACCTGTGCGGTACCTGTGCGGGAGGACGAAAGTCCGAGTCTTCAGGTCCTTGGTACTTCCAGTCTTGCTCTATGGGTGCGAGACTTGGACTCTGACCAAGGATCTGAGACGGAGACTTAATTCCTTTGGTACCAGGTCTCTTCGGAGAATCCTTGGCTATCGCTGGTCAGATTTTGTATCCAACGAGCGGTTGCTGAGAGAGACTCGGATGAGATTTGTTACCTGCATAGTCCGTGAGCGTCAGTTGCGGCTGTATGGACATGTGGCTCGTTTTCCTGACGCTGATCCTGCTTACCAGATTCTCTCAGCGAGGGAGTCTCATGAGTGGAGGAGGCCAGTGGGCCGACCACGTGCCTCATGGTTGCAGCAGGTTGACCATCATCTCAAGGAGATGGGGATGGGCCTGGCATCTGCCTGGGGGATGGCCAGACGGAGGCCCCTGGAGTACCGGCGGAAAGTGGACGCAGCGACGCGCTGTTCTGGCACATGCTCCCATACCTGACCTGACCTGATCAGATGAAGCGTTCGACATATGCAATTATGACATCACAACGAAACCACCTATGATGTCATAAAAAAAAGCATCACACATTTCCCATGGGGAGTACTTAACGTCACAATTATCATTTAAACATTCTACATGAAACATTCTATGGTGAAAATTTCGTATCAATCGGATAAGCGGTTGCAAAGAAAATAGAGAAAATGAGCACGGACGGATGGACGGACGGACGTACAACCTGAAAACACAATGCCTCCGGTGACTGTCATGAGAGGCATAAAACATGCAGAAAATTTTATAAAATTCTACATGTCCATGTGCTATATACAAAATAAATAGATCAAATAGTTCCACAATATCTAACCTCCGAGGTTGTAAAAACACTGGAATAAAATGGTGAATGTTATCAGCCAGAAAAGATCACAAAATGCTGACTTTTCCAGCCTTACCCTTGGTTGGAGGAAAAGAGAGCAAGGCCCGAAACGTCGGTGCTGTGACATTTTACGGTGGATAACTTGAACCATTTGGTTCTCGTGTTGGTATGCTCTTGTGCCACCAATGCAGACCGTTTCTTCTTTGCTTGAATCAGCAACTGTTTTTTTAATTATTATTTTTTACTCCGAACTTGTAACATATTTGTTCATATTTATGTGTTGCAAATGTACCCTTTTATACTGAACATGCAAGTTGTGTTTTCCTTTTTCAGTGTGACCTGCCCCAACATGCCATTACCCAATGTGATATGAAGCAATTCTCAGATGAACATGCCTTCCTAGCATGGCAGAAAGTCTCTGTTAAGAAGAACAAGAATATCTTTGAATCCATGAGGTATGTTCTATTTTTATAATGTCCACCCCCTTCCACCACTTCCCCAGTGAATGGATTGTATTAAAGTTGTAGCAACCAATAATAGCCTTTTGAGTTTTCCTAGAAAATAAATAAATAAATAGGAAAGTGAGTCAAGTTTCATTGCATGTCGTGGACCTCGACAGTACAGACAAAATAGAAAAATGAGTTTGAAGCTTACTCCAACTTTTTTACAAATCTACCAACAGCAACAACAACAACAACAACAACAACAAAAACAAGCTCAAATGAGCTAAGATCCTCGTCCTCTTAATGAAGACGTCATAAAAACGAATATGACGTCATTGTGATGTATCGGGTTTGCGATAAATTATAATCTGTGCTGATGCCCGGCTTGATTCCCGCAAACAAAATTCAAACAGCTTGCCTAGTTTCAGAGATAATGGTATAGGCGGATTCCATTAGCGGCGATATTATGACATCAACTTTTTTTCTAGGAAGAATTTCCAAAATCGGAGATGGTTACTGTCTGCGCGTGGGCTTTCTGCATATACATGGCAAGTTTCACGAAGATCCGATGAAAACTCTGGGTTGTGAAACAAAAAATGTACAAAATTTGGAATGACGTCATAAAAATTGATATGACGTCATAGTGATGTATCATATGTGCGGTAATTCATCTCTGCTAATGCCCTGTTCGATTCCCGCAAACAGAATTCAAAAAGCTTGCCTAGTTTCAGAGACAATTTTTTAGGCGATTTCCATTAGCGGAGATATTTTGAGGTCATAACTTTTTTTCTCGGAGGAATTTTCAAAATCGGAGAAGGTTACTGTCTGCGCAGGGTATTTTTACATATATATGCCAAGTTTCAGGAAGTTTCGATGAAAACTGTAGGCTGTGAAACGAAAAAGTCCACAAGAACAACAACGTGAGTAAGACTTAGAGATCCTCCACGAGGATCTAAAGACCTCCTTTTGGGGGACACACTCATGTCGAGTAAAAAGACAAGCCAATTGATATGTAACACAATGACATACAGTTGAGGGATATTGTTACTGTCGTGGGATTCCAACCACACCAAGGAACCGCCAGGTGGGTAGGAGACGAGGGGTCGGCAGGTCCGCTTGTAACTTGTGTGCAAGCCGGTGGTATGAGAACTACTCTGTCATGGCGACTCTGCTGACGGGAATAAGCAGAGTGGAACTCGTCGGGGCCTGCTTTTAAATGGCGCCTTAAATGTACAAAGGCCATTCACCCACTTCATGGGTTTATAGCAATTCACCACTGCGCTAGGAGTTCTGCATCCTACCCCCCCCCCCCCAAAACAGGTTTTCATCAATATGGGGTTTATTAACACAAGAATGGGGCAAGAGAGAATGGAAGACAACACAACCACACAACGCGGTGAATCAAATGTTGAGCAAATGAATTTGTTAGTTCAGGTTCAGCCTGAACTAACAATGCACTATCTGGTTCAGCCTCACGACACCCTCCGTATCTCTCCAAATAGCACCTCACAGCAACGACCAGGCAGCATCCACGGACACGGCAGTCAGCAATCAGCCAGGGATGACGAGGACAATGACAATGCGGAGATATGACACATAGGCCGCAGAGAGCCTTCCTAAAGCACCAAGCTCCAACCACGAAGCACCATTCACCCCCAACTCATGCCCACCACCTTACCCTCACTTTTATTAGTTCTGGTGAGGCAGGGTGGACCCCTGTGGTGCGTACAGATTGGACCAAGCTCACCGGTATGCAGTGATTGGGAGGGGTGCCGGTATGCTTCCATTACATGCAGTTCACAGTCATCGGGGCGTGACAAGAAACTCCGAGACTGTCACATTCCCAGCAAGTCACGGCCCTTGATACAGCCCTGATGCATCATGGAGAGGTCAATTTGTGAAAGGGGTGTTGAGTGCAAAATACATGAATATAGATATTCATTGTGGAGAGAAGGTGGTGGCGGGGGGGGGGGGGGTTGCAGGCATTAGGAAAAAAAAAACAACATTTGGGTGGGAAGGTGAAAGTTTCTGAACACGACGCGACACTATCTCGATAATTACAGAAATTACATCACGCTTATTCTGACAGTCACTATCAAATAACTATCACGTAAACTAGCAGAGTAGCCGCCCTATGGGCGATCTTGTTCCAAGCATGCAACGCGTTCTTCTGACGCATACCTTTATTTTGGAGGTGTATAAGCAACTGACAGCTCTATATGCACAACAAAGCAGTGGGGGGGGGGGGGTTGGAGGTTAACGAGGGTAGAAAAGATCATGGTTTTAGATGGGAGATTATAAGAGATGTGGTGAACAGCTGTCTTGAAGACCTAAAAGAAAGAATGAGATTGAAGAGAATGTGGAAGATGCTTCCAGAGGTGGGGGAAAAAAAAGAGGAATGGATGAGTGAGGGTGAGTAGTGATTCTGGATTTAGATACTTTCGCCAGAATGGGGTTGCTGATCGATTGTGTGAGCCCTGCAGAAACCTGTAGGGACAAAGTACGGGAAGGGCAGAGGGTGCAAGAGCAGAACGGAGGCGGTAGAAAACAGAGACCAGCAACCCGTCTGTGATGGCGAAGTGATAGACCCAAAGGCTACGCTTCAGTGCAGAAGATTCCAATGATTTTGAAGGCCTTGGTTTCCATGGCATCAAGCTGAGAACATTGTGAAGCAGGGGAGCCAGCCCAGAGGGGAGAGTCGAACTCCATCAAGCTATAGATGAAGGCCTTATAAATGGAGAAGTTCAGGTGTGCCAAGGACGGACACTCTGCATGACAGAGGATGCCCGGTCAGCAGCTGGATTTGGAGGAAGCTTAGAAGTGTGGTTTGTTCAAGAAAAATCAAGAAGGATCAAAAAAAATTAGGCCTTTTGTTCCACCTTTTACATTCCAATCCATCAACATAATCTCGTGTGTCCACCTTGCCTTCCTCACCACAGTTGTTAAGGACTTTCACCACTGTAACACCAAGCTGCCGTGAATGCTAAATGCAAATGCAGGCAATCCATCCCTCTGCCAACCATTCTTTCCATGTTCCATTGTGTTGTCACATTGCAAAACTAAAAGGGCACTCGGTAGAGTGCATACCTCCACCACGTAATTCCTGATCCCCGAGAACATATCGGGCCCAATAAATTTTTGAAATATCAGGTTATACAGTACTGTATCGTTTTTGCCCCGATCTCTCAATGCTGAAGAATCACTTTGAAAATTAAATAATTCTCGTACCCAGATCCGGATTCAGATCTTCTACAAAATCTAATCAATTCGTCCTTGCGACACGCCCAACCTGTCCAACAATTTTGTCCGAATCCGTCGACAACCTTTTGAGATATCATGTTATATATCATTTTTAGTCCGATCGCTCAATGGCGAAGAATTACTTTAAAAGTCTAGTAGTCGGATCCGGATCTGGATCTTCACCAAAATCGAATCACTTCTTCCTCGTCGCACACCCAACCTGTCCACAAAATTTCATCCAGATTCGACAAAACTTTTTGAGATATCCTGCACACAAACAAACAAACAGACAAACAAACAAGCAGTCATAGACTGGTACTGAGGAAATCGTCAACTTCACCTCTGACCTTGTCAAACAAAAGCTGTCTCAAGAGAAGGTAGCGGCGCAAACCAGAAGTTTCTACGATGATTCTGTAGCAAATCATGAAAAATCGAATATTTGACCTCACTGTGACCTTGAGCTTTGACCGATTTTGACCAAAATATAATCAGCACTAGCCAGCACCCTCCTGAATCACGTGGTGTAATTTGACATTGGTAGCTTCTTTCGTTCTCGAGTTATCGTGCCTACAAACAAACAAACAAACAAACAGAAACGGAAGTCATCAATATACTTACGAAATCTTTAGATTTCGTAAGTAACAAATACACACACAAACAAACCCAGTGGACTGGGTTCATCTGCTCGTTTCGGTGATACGAAGATCACCCTCTGGGGACTGGCAACACGGCTGGCCAGTCGGGCATCGCTTTGGGCACACTCGTGCACTTATCGGGGCAACAGAGACTGCTTTGAACATGAACACATCCGAATTTAACTTAAATTTGTGCCCTACTGGGGTCTTGTTAAGAACTGGGTACATGAGATAAGTTGCCAACTTGAAGGTCAATTATCGGTGAAGTCAATAAGTTGCCAATATTATGAGTCAATTCAAAACTGCACTGAACCTGTCATGGGTAACTTTGGGGAGTTTTAAAAGCATTGAAACATGCCGTGTGTTTGTTTCTTTTTTGTTTTTCTTGAAAACATTGAAATTTTTAAAGCGAGAATTTTAAAAGCATCGAAAGCATCATTTTCTAAAAGCAATGAAACTTGTATGTGTAACTGTGGGAGAGTTTTAAAATCATTGTGATGGCATCTTATTAAATAGTGTTAGCGTTTGAAAAAGTAGAGAGTAGGGATTTATAAGTTGCTTATTATATATCCTTTTGTTTTGCGTCGTATGTTGCTTTCACCTGTTAGTCAAGAGACAGGACATATATTATTTTGTTCATCAAACTTTTCTGCCATGCTAGTCCTCCGGGTAACTGGGGCACTCGCTCCAGTGCACGGAGGCAGCACGTAACACTTGTCATGTCCAATCTTACAAAAGTGACTGAAAATTTTGTGGATAATTGTGCAATTTAATTTTAAAGGTTGCAGGACTCGAATCAGACGCAATTGTGTGTTTTACATGACTCGTGACTTATTCCTGTGTAAATGTTGAAGCAAACTAACCATCTAATAACCCTCACAATGCACAAACTCATCACTTGACAATTAACATACCACATAACATTATCAAGTTGGATTACATTAAAAACCGTATTCACTACAGAATGAGTTCACGGACGTTTTTGTGCTTCGTTAGTTAATAGTCGACAATGTATTATATGGACATCTTGCATTCACGTCCTATTTTGCTAATTTAACCGTTTCAGACTTACTTTGAAATCGGAGGATTTCCATCATGCTGAAAGGTGTTCTGTGATATTAATATAAATCCTTCACCTTGTGCAGGATCCTGGTGCAAAACATGATGACCTGGGAGGATCTGCAGATGTCTTGCCGAGAAGAGGGTATTGTGACGCTCGTGTCTCAAGAAAGAAAACCACCGAGTTGCTGCTGAAACCTGGACTGCTGCCGGCGTGGAAAAATGTTTGTGACATTATTGTCCAAATGATTTGTAATTAAGAATTCACAAGTGATGGCCTCGAATTGTATTAGCAAATAATACAAACACCATAATATGATTGTTGTATTTTATTGAGGAATCTATTCTTTTGTGGGAATGATATACAAATTGAGACCTGTTAACGCAGTCGAATACTCTCTGAAAATGTGATCAACGTAAAAATAAAAATAAAAAAAAGTGATGGTTTTGAGCATGCACCTCTCGGCAGGTAAAATCACATGTATATTAGAAGAAAACAAAATCAATTTAAGAAAAATGTAAAAACATCTAGATGGATGAAATCTCAAAAAAAACAACCAAACAAGGAAGGAATGACACCACATTACGATTCCACAATACGACACAACAATCCTCTTCTGTTTTAGCATCACGATATCTTTTAACATCTTACTTTTGCAACGCTTACATTCTACGCCCCCCCCCCTCAATCCTGGCTTTTGTCTCAGTCCACTATGTGAATTACCACCACTGAACTGAAAATAAATAGAATGTTCATGGGCATTCACAACACACACATAGCACGGTGTAGATACCGGACGCCGTCTTGGTTAACACTCGATGTTAGGTGAAGGTGATTTCCATCACGTGTTTGCATGTAATTTAGAACGAACAACGATCGCCTAATTTTCACCTTTTGTGCAATAGTTTTCAATAGCAAACTTTATCATCGTAACTATAACATTTTCCTTTTCACAATAAAGTTTGAGAACAAATATTGTTAGCTCACCTGGAATGTAGTTCCGGGGAGTGGCGCATTGTCCGTCCGTCCATCCGTCCACAAATACATGCAACTTCTTCTCTGAAACTTTTTTTTTTAAAAAAAATCGGGCCCTAAAGGGTTCTACGGGGGTTGCCCCCCAAAAATATGGATTTGCTTTCTTATCAGAAACGACACATGCAATTTTGATAAAACTAGACCACAACCTTCATCACCCATGATGTATCAAAGTTTGTTCACGGCATTTAAAAAAAATTGTTCTGAGGGGGTTTATTAAGGGAGTTTACGGGAGGATTGCCCCCTTTAAAGAGGTATTTGCTTTCTTCTCAGAAATGACACACACACACACAATTCCGATGAAACTTGACTACATCTTTCATCACCCATGATTTACCAAAGCTTGTTCATGACATGAGAAAAATTGGGGTCTAAATGGGTGTAAGGGAGGTTGACCCCCAAAATATGTATTTGCTTTCTTCTCCAAAACTACACAAATAATTTCGATGAAATTTGAACACAACCTTCATCACCCATGATGGACGAAAGTTTGTTTATGCCATTAAAAAAAAAATTGAGGTCTCAGAGGATTTATGGAGGAGGGGGGGGGGAGGGGGTTCCACCCAAAGTAGGTATTTACTTTCTTCTCAGAACCAACACACACAATTTCGATGAAACTTGACCACACCATTACCAAAGTTTGTTCACAGCATTAAAAAAAAATCCATGGGTATTTACTTTCTTCTCCATTACATATTTTGTGGGTCATTCATGTTTACCATTGGTTCCCTGGTTATCTTAACCAGCTGCTACTGGGTATTGTGTATATATACATATATACATATACACACACACACACACACACACACACACACACACACACACACACACACACACACACACACACACACACACACACACACAAGCATTTAAAGGCCATTTTCCCCGCTAAAGCAGGGGTTAGCCTTGCGGGCCCCATGACAATCTTCTCCATTTTACCCTGTTTTCTGCATCTCCCCTTCTTAATCCCCTTGCCCACATTTCCTCTTCCACCACATTTAGCCAAGTTTTTCTCGGTCTTCCCCGTCCTCTACTTCCGACTACACTCATTTCCAACACTCCTCTCACCCAGTCACTTTCATCCTTCCTCAACACATGACCCAACCATCTCAACCTGTTTCTCTTCACAACCTCCATCACAGACTCTATTCCCATCATCTTCCGCAAGTCATCATTTGTCTTCCTCTCTCTCAACGATACTCCACACATCCACCGAACCATTCGCATTTCCACCCTTTCCAGCCTTTGTTGCTGCTCCATGTTCAGTACCCATGTCTCACTCCCATAAATCATCGTACTCCTCACACATGAAGCATACACCTTTCCCTTCAGCTTCAACGACACTCCCCTCTTTGTCAGCACGCCACTCAATTCCCGAAACTTCTTCCATGCACATCTCACTCTAGCAACCGTCGAAGAGTCTGATCCACCTTCTCCATTCAGCATGTACCCCAGTTTGTTCATGGCCTTATATATATATATATATATATATATATATATATATATATATATATATATATATATATATATATATATATATATATATATATATATATATATATATATATATATATATCTCTTCTTCTTCTTTCGGCTGCTCCCGTTCGGGGTCGCCACAGCGGATCATCCGTATGATCTGCATAGTGATTTGGCACATATTTTACGCCGGATGCCCTTCCTGACGCAACCCTGGTCGCCTCTTACGACACAGGGATATGGTACACCTATTTTAACCGGGGTATACACCAGCCCAATGCACTGGTACTCATTTCGCCGACCTCGGAAGGATGACAGGCTGAGTCAACCCCCTGGTGTATTAATTCAGTGGCCCAATGGGGCTTGAACTCGGGACCTTTTGGATCCCAAGCCGCTGCCCTAACCACTGCGCCAACACCAGGCTCATATATATATATATATATATATATATATATATATATATATATATATATATATATATATATATATATATATATATATATATATATATATATATTGTATTATTGCGGGCCGGCGGGGTTGGGTGATAAGACCACTAGGTGGGGGAAAGCTACGTCGATACCCACCAGACTCCCCGGAATTGTAGGCCGTTGCTCACGGATAAAATCCTTGACGCAGCGGGTCGCTTAACCGACCGTGGAGGCCAATAACTCAACCGCGTGACCTAGGGTCCTCCTGCCTATCGGTGAATCGGGTTACCGAATTAACCACACGGTTTAATCACCGGGGAACCACGCCCTCGGTACGCCTTGTCCGAACCGGATCACTCCACCGGATCAGATCTCCTTTCCGGATTGGATGCAGCCGAGCGGCACTGCCAAAGACGTACCGGCTAGAAGGAACGGACCGTTGGCAATGAAGACCCGGCTAAACCTGGATCCGAACCATGCTGGACCAATGGAGGAAAAGACAAAGGCGAGCTGGGAACATTTCTACAATTATTATTTATTTACAATAAGCGAAGAAAAGCATGTGGCACAACAAAAGGTTTATTGGGGATGTAATGCAGGGAAAGATGAGAGAGGTGTGGAGTGTGACAATTATACAAGCAACTTAAAAAGCAGACAGTGCAGACTTGATGCGAGATTAATAAAAGTAACAATCACAACAATAAAAGATCTTATACAGGCTTACTTAACGGGCAGGCGCCAACACTCTCAGACACACACTCAGACAAAGTAAACCCAATTGTGAAAGGAACTTTTGCAGCCAACGATGGAGGGAGTTCTTAGTACCTGAGCGTTTCGGGGGAGGGATGCTCCGTAGTGCGGCACCCGACAAAAGTTGTGTAGTTTTTTTGTAGTAATCATGGTAATCCACAGCCGCACGAGTGGTAATCGTGTCTGTAGCAGGAGCCCGAGTGGAGAAGAGTGGAGTCCAAGGCCGAGAATGGAGCAGTAGATAGGACCAGGTAAGAGGCGTGGTCGAGGGCGTGTCGGCGGGGACCAGTACAGTAGGCGGGCTGTCGAGGCAAGACGTCGGCAGAGCCAAGCCGCAGGAACACTTTCACAACAACTCCTTCAATTCTCCACTTTCCAACCGACTTCTCACGCCTTCGACCTTCTTTCAACCAACTCCCACCGACTTCTTCCTTTCGATCAACAACCACCGACTTCTTCCTTTCAATCTACCAACAACCACCGACTTCTTCCTTTCGATCTACAACAACAACCCCCGACTTCTTCCTTTCGATCGACAACAACAACCCCTTCCTCTGAGGATTGCTCCGTACTTTATAGATCCCGGAGCTTGGGGAGGAGCCATGGCGAAACCGATGTCATTGTCCGATCTGACCATCCCGATTGGACCGGCCCTTCATGTGGTCCGCCTTTCTGGGCGGTGTTTCAGCCAGATGCTAGTTTGGCCCGCCCACGCCGCGCATGTCTGGGTTTGGGAAGGTGGGATGGTGGTGCAGCTTCCATAGCGAACGTTGAGATTTTGCCTCAGAAAACAAGACTCCGAATACAGCGGGTAGACGGTGGTACGCTGTGACCAGCGAAATTAGGGCAGCAAGTGAGATGAATTTCCCAAAGAAAAAGGAGGGAATAAAATAAAAGGGGAAAAATGATTTATTAATGCTAACTTATAGCCCATCACAACGCACTCCCTGCTGTCCCGCTAGACCAAAGGTAGGGATCTATCTACAACTATATTGATGGAATAACTGACTTAGGACAAATGCATGTTGTATGCATACAGTTCTGAGAACCGTAACAGTATATCTACATATATATATATATATATATATATATATATATATATATATATATATATATATATATATATATATATATATATATATATATATATATATTGTTACAGTTGTGGAAATTCGCATTACACCATAAAGGGTCCTCAGGTGAGATATATCGGTAAGTTCATGTGTAGTTAGCCCAAACCCGTTGTATAGAGGGAATATGTGTGATTCATCCGGGCTGCGACGCTTTGAGTAAGCCATTTTTCTTTCTCTATTGTTATTTTGGACCATTAAGCCACCAACAACTCAAACACCACCCCCCTTTCCTCTTTACCTCTACAACTCCATCCCGCAAACATCGCTTCACCGCCATTCCCAAACGACGCCCGCCAACCACCGAACCACCACAGCAAACCCCCCACCACCTTCGCCTAACTTCTTCTACAACCATCGATAAAAACCACCAGTCAACACCAAATGTCATGCTGTCCAGGGCCCGTTCGGTAATTGATGCCGAACGCGTCGAGCCGTGAGTACGAATGCGTTCCTCTCAGGGAGAAATTCGGATCAGGAAGGCTTCACGCCCCCTTTTTCTCCATCCAATGGGCGAGCGTCGGGCGGTATGGCCCCGCCTCCAAGCGCGATGGATGTAAATTCCTCTCAGGAAGGAATTCGGATCAAAAGAGGCTCACGCCCCTTTTTTACCACGCCAATGGCTGAACAGAGGGTGGCATGGCCACGCCTCCAATCGCGTTTTGATCCTAAAATCTGCATACAGGCTCCTCCTCCGGTCTATAAAGACGTGAGCACAAGGCAACTCGGGGGGGGGGGGGGGTTCGGGTCGAGTGAAGACGGAGGTCGTCGTCGAAGTTGTAGTGTGGTGTCGTCTCGTCGCTGGACGCTGGGCTCATCTCGTCGCTGGGCTCGTCTCGTCGTGCAATCGACCCATCTTCGCTCTCACAAGCGACCAAGCCAGCCAGCCATTCCCCTCGCTCGACCCTGAGCATCAACAATTCTCCCCCCCCCCCCATCCGTGCTGAGATAGTGCCGGTGGTCCCGTTTATTCCCCACCCTAACCGTGGTGCCGACCCAACCGTGCTGGCGCGGTGCATGCCGGAGAAGGCTCACCGATCACGCCAGGGGCACGGAGTCGGGGTGCAGCTGCGCAGACATTGCGGCTTGCCCGCCATCGCGTCACGAGGATGTGGGTAAGACCTTGTCGGTCTCGTGGACCTGGCCACTCCTCCAGGTTCCGCGCACATTTGGTCACGGACCCCGTCTACCTCCCTGCCTCTGGGGAGGTCTTTTCTTTGCTTTTGAATGAATGCTGTGGCGCCGTCCGACAAGTATAATTGCTTAAGTGTTGTAAATAATTATAGTCGGTCGTAGTGCTTTTGCTTTTGTTGCATTTTGTCTTGACTGTTATACGTGTATAACTGTATGGCTGTGAATACGTGCTTGTCTGTGTGTGTGTGTAATATAGTTCTTGCTTGTTGAACTTTCCCATCTCGTCGCGTCCTTTCCTTTGTTGAAAGTTCCATCTTGCATCACGTAAGGGATTGATAGTGGGTTTAAAACACCCGGTAAATAATCTGAACCGTCGAGGTCGATGATAACTCCGCTCGGTTATCCCTGCAGCACGGAATGAGCCGCTTAAGCGGTTCGTGTCCGAAGTCGACCTGCGGTGAGGTACGATCGCCCGGTCGACTACTCGCGCAGGTACTTAGGTAGGTCGAATTTGGCGAGCAAGCCTATCCTGCGCGAGTGGTCAATTGGCACGATCGTGGTGAGGTTAAACCCCCACCCGTGACTGGCTCCTGGCGGTAGTTCCCGGAGAGTCACAACTGAATTGTCCGTTCCGGTGGGCGTAGCGGCCGCTATTGGCTACACGCGGTCGTTCGCACGCTGGACGGGCCAGAATTCGCAACTATATATATATATATATATATATATATATATATATATATATATATATATATATATATATATATATATATATATATATATATATGTGTGTGTACAGCCCAGAGTTATTGCCCAAATGTTATATTTTTATTTGAGAGCGTGAAGAACATTGGGCATTTTAAGGATGCTAACAAAGATCAAGTCTGCCCGTTTATTTCACAAAAAAAAATTTTTGGTCAAAATTGAAAACATGAATTTACCTGTCATGTTTTTTTTTTATTACATACCAAAATAATGCAAATCAAAGTGTTGAAATATAACCAACTTTACGTACCATAATACCCAAATACATCGTTGGCAGAATGAACAGCTGAGAGAATGTGCATGTCTGCTACAAGCAGGGTGATTCATCAATGAATGTGCCATCCCTCGGATTGACGTTAACCTGGATGTCCCGTCGCACAATCTCCTCTAAGCTGTCTCACTTGGGTTCGAATCCCGACCCAGCTATAAACTGTCATCCTGGTGTTTCACAGGCAAGGTGATTAATCAATGTGTGTACCGTCCCTCGGATGGACGTTAAACTGGACATCCCATCACACAATCTCCTCTAAGCTGGCTAGTTATCGCTGGCACTAGCCGGTTCGTGAAAGACTTGGGTCAAAACTCCCTAGTCGAAACCCGGCCGAATAGATGAGAAATTGGGATTAATGATGGCTATTAACATAAATATTCTCATTAATTCTCCCCCGTTAATCCATATATATATATATATATATATATATATATATATATATATATATATATATATATATATATATATATATATATATATATATATATATATATATATATATATATATATATATATATATATATATATATGCTATAAACCAATTTGCGACCTACAAACAAATCAATTTACCAACAGCGTTCGTGTGATCAATGCCAAATGAGAAGCTGTGAAACGTCTTTCCACAACCCTCCCGTAACAGATTGAGGCAGTTTATTGCGCACAAAATGTTATTTTAACATTTGTTTGGGTTTTTCAATCTGGGATGCATTCAAAACCACCTTAATCTGCAACATGAGTCAGCCAAGTGGTGCTAATGTTGATGGCACCGGTCACATTGTTACGGATTTGGAAACCTCCTGCACACAAACAGACAGCAGCCCCCGCAGTTCAGTTATTTTGATAAGTATGTGTTTATATTTAGGGTCCCGTCCTTCTGTCTCATGGGTTAATTTAATGTGTGCGCTGAGGGTTTCTTTTATAGTCAGGTTTTTTACATCGCCAACTAATCTCCTTCGTTCTTCGCTCACCTCAGAGCTCCGACTCCGCCCAGGAAAGGAGGGGGTTCACCCCTTGTCCAATCAGGAAGCTCATCACCTCAGGGCCGACTCCGCCTTAGCCAGATGGAGTGTTCAGCCCGACCAATGAGGGGAGGCCACTGATCGCCCGACAACCCCTCGTCCAATCAGGAGGCGAGTGGCCGGAGAAGAGAAAGAGTAGAGTGGTTGTCAGGACCAGAGTACTGCAGTGATCATGGCCTATTGCTCTTGGTCTGTCGTGGTGGCTTGGTCTCAGTTGTGGTCTGCGGTCCTTTGCGGTGGCTCCTCGTGGTGGTGGTGGTGGCTGAGCAGCTAGGGTCATGGGCCCCTGGATTTCGGAATGTGGGTTCGAGTCCCACCGTGGTGGGTTGGAGTCCGGTGTGACCGCACGAGGCGGGAAGGTACCCGGCCAGGCTCTGTTCCCCCAGCTCGCCTTCCCTGTGGGCTGAGGGGCCGAAGAAAGACCTATGGGGTCCATTTCTTTTGTGTGTGTGTGTGTGTGTGTGTGTGTGTGTGTGTGTGTGTGTGTGTGTGTGTGTGTGTGCGTGTGTGTGTGTGTGTGCGTGTGTGTGTGTGTGTGTGTGTGTGTGTGTGTGTGGCACCAGTCTGTAAGGTAGAATTGTTTAAGTGTTTTCTTTTCATGGTACATTGCATTTTATTTGGTGGTAACTCTGCTCTATGTCTCCCTTCCCGATTATTGCCCCCATTATAAATAAACCCGCAATTGTTAAATGTTCCAGTTCGTTGCCCGTGTTTTCTTCCATTGACCCAGCATGCTGCGGGCTTGAGAAATAGTGAGGCCGTCGGTGCCGTAAGTTGTCATTGGGTCCGACGGACTTTGGCAATTCCGCTCGGTTTCACCGGACCGAAGTCGCTAGAGCGACCCGATTCGACAGAGTCCGTTGAGGGTGTGATTTCCCCGGTAATTTGACGATGTGGGTACTTAGTATATTGAAATTTGGCTATTAACCCTACCTCACGCAGTCAGAGAATTGGCGAGCACGGTCCTAAAGTGACCCGTGACCTTTCGGAGTTGTCCGAGAGTCACAACCTAAATTCCGGGTGTTCGGTGGGAGACGGCTCTACTGCTCCACCTAGTGGTCGTTTATCGCCACCGAACCTCGGCCCACAACAATATGACCACGAGTTCACGGTGGCGACACTTTTCACAAGTTATGAGCATTCTATGTATTTTCAATGTTTTATATATTTTGGTATGGATTAAATCCATCGATGTTATTCAATTGTTTCAGTTGATTTGGGTGATGGTTTCGATATGTATTGCTTTGGGAATGGGTCCGTCCAGTGTCCGTTTCCCCCCTCACGATCCTGGGCTGATTTGGTTGAGTCCACATTTATGTTTGATTCCTTTTCATAATAAAACGATTTATGTTTTATATATTTTTTAATTTTGGGTTGCGTGCACGAACCCAGAGACAAAGTAACTTCCTTGCATTGGAATTACCATCATAGCTTGAGCAGTTATTGAGGTAGGTTGGGCTACAGTTTTACATTGTTTTGAGAGGGGAACAACAAGAAGAAGCAGAGGAAGTACAAATTTGCGTTTTAGCGATCTCTCGATGTGGTACTGTGGGACTTTTAGCGATGTATTCTGGTGTCTTTTTAAGGCTTGGTAATTCAGAAAACACTCGAGAATAAAAGTTATGGCTTTTAAACGCTTATGACTTCACTCTATAGTAGTTTATGAGCATATCATTGTGTACACATTTGAATGGGCGGCCATTTTTTCCCCCGTATCACCCCTCGATATGGAGTTCTACCCTACTCCATGATAAAAGGAGCTGTGTCGTTCTGTTTGTTATGCTATAACTAGATGGATTTCAGTGAAACAAACAATGGTGTGGATTCAGAGAACTCCTGGGGAGGATTGTGATGCAAAAAAAAAAGAAAAAGAAAGAAAGGAAGTTCCAGAAAAACTTAAGAATATCAATTAGTACATGAGTAACCATAACCTTAGGTATTTCTTATTTAGTTCACAAATTTAATGAATATATTGCATGACTTTTTGTGTAGGCGCATTGTGGGAGCTGCCAAGGTTCTGTGAGCAGCACCGGTCAATGTAATGTTGTTCTTTATCAACGCTGAGAACGGACCGAAGTAATGATTCACTCCCTTGATCTGTGAAACTATCTGCACCTCCAAATCCTGTGGAACCTTGAAGCGGCTGTTGTGCTCTTTTCCGATTGGCTGTACTTGGGTCTTGCCAACATTGTTTAGACTGTTTCACTCCTTTCCCAGGAGCAGAAAGCAGTTATTTTGATTTTGAACAATGGGAGTAGTTACTCTTTCACAAATGAAAAGCTATTTCTCTATTATCATGCTTGTTCAATCATTTCCCTCACTCATTTAGGGAACATTTAGGGATTTAGGGAACTCCCAGGAAGGTTTGTGATGCAAAAACAACAAAAAAAGTTTGACTCAAATCCCTTCAGCTGTTCTCAAATATCTCATTTCTACCTCGCATGACCACTAACCTCATAATCTAATCAGTTTATGTATACATCATGATACATACTTGTACCAAGTTTGACTGAGATCCCTTCAGCCATTTTTAAGTTGTGGTAATGAAAACCTATCAAAGATTCTGACCTTTTGCCTCTTCATGCCACCATCTAATCAGTTTATCTTTGCATCATACTATATACTTATACCAAGTTTGGTCAAAATCCCATCACTGGTTCACAAGTTAGCGCAGTAACATAATTTTTTTACCGAACATGATCTCTGACCTTTTGACCCCAACATCTAATCAGTTCATCTTTTCATCATTGTATGTACATAACCAAGTTTGACTAAGATCCCTTCAGCCGTTCTTAAGTTATTGCAGTCACGAACACCTATCACGGATGCATGAACAGACGAACAGCTGGACAAACAACCTGAAAACATAATGCCTCCGGTGACATCATCAGTGGAGGTATAAAAATTATAAGGACACGGGATAAACATGCGTTGAGAGTGTGAGGTGGTATAAGGTTCTGTTCTTTTCACCCTCTCTGCTTCTTCTTTTGTGAAACACCTCGCAGACAACACATTTTGTCCAATATCCAATATCCGACTAAACCAACGGCGTTCTGTCGAATGTTTGGAACGACCTATGCCAGCCTGAATGCGGGGGAGGGGAGAGAACAAATAAAATGCGAGACACACTGGGCAGTTCAGAGTAGTTGAGTGGTTCATCGTACGAGCAGTCGAGCGTCTCTACATCTAAGCTCTTTACCTTGGCCGTTCATCTGGGTAGTTCGCTCGACATCAGCGGACCTTTTATTTTCCCTTTCATTACGCTCATTTTATCTCCATTCCATTTGCTTTCATTTTTTTCCTCCATACCTCACACATCTCCACCCATCCCATTTTACACACGTGCACTTTCGCACAGACTGCAACGCTTCTTCTTTTTCTTCGTTTTCTTCTCTGGACTTTCTGTGGCTTTACATTTAATGACACCCTCACCAATCAGGCATGCCTTCAGCGTACCATTACTAAATTGCCTCTGGAATGCCATCTCCCCTCGTGAGTCGAAACAAGATTTCCCAGAGCAACCAGGTCACCGCATTGGGTGAAGGGGCCTGTTGAGCTTCGCATTGCCACCGGGTGCTGGAGTGAAGGGAGGGTGGGGCCATGAGAGAGAAGCGAACTGAACCATCAAGCCCTGAGCAAATCACCTTGATGGAGCTTGTTGAACGTTCGATTGTGGCGCATAGAGGTCCCCACCCTTTCTCTTTCACACTCACTACATTTATTATGCCCTCTACCCAAACTATCTGTGTTTTTCCTGTCTGGATCTGTCTGGATCTAAGTAGTGTAAAAGTGCCAAGTGATTGTTCTAAGTTGTCCCGAGGCAAAACAAATTTAGTGGTAACTCATGGAGAGCAGCAAGTGGTGTTGGTTCGCTCGGCTGATTAAGCAGTCACCATGTAATCGCTGGAACAGTTCCCTATCTGCTTCATTCATCTCACAGGTATGGTAAACCAACCTTGGGTGTGAAGATCCGGCCAAATGTGAATGTTGTCAACGGAATCCCTGGTCTTTTAATAGACACGGAAGTTTTGGAGTTATCTGTCCTTGCGGCCATCACAAAATGTACTCTGAAAGCATACATTTTGGATAAGATCAAATCATACAACAGTTTTAAAAATGTCTCACTTTCACAAAAAATCAAATTTATATTATTACCCCGTGCGCATGAAGCGAAAAGCAAGGTTAAGGAATTAGTTCATGTCTGCCTGTCCATCTGTCTGTATGTATGTATGTATGTATGTATGTATGTATGTATGTATGTATGTATGTATGTCTATCTGTCCATCTGATCAATTTATAATCGATGAACAACTTATTTTAATTGAATGTTATATTTTGAACACAAATCAGAACATGAATGGGAAGACAAATTTCTCGTTTTTCCGTAATTTAGCTTTGATTTTGGTCTGATTGCACATGCGCAGAGAGGAATGCAATAATATTTTACTCTGTCTGTCTGTCTGTCTAGCAGACAATCAAAATTGAAAAATCATTCCAAACAGGAAGTCATAATGGACACAAACAACAGGTGCAGATAACTAATGTAATGTGTTGATAGGGTGATGCAATAGACACTGGTTAAAACGGTGGTGAAACACAGAATTAATTTATCACCTTTAATCCTCTTTCAACCGTTTTTAAAATTGAATTATATACTTGAATACTGTATCAGACAAATTGCCTTCATCATATTACCAAGAACCGTGCTAATCGATATATTGACCGAGAGGGCATGGCGTGTGAGAAGACAGTATCTCGGTGAGAACACTCTGCCAATATGGCTATGTTAGTACGAGGCCGATTAACACTGCATTTCATGGTGATCAATATCTATCCCCTAAACTGTGACTCAATGTTGTCTTATTACAGTGTATAAGGCCATAAGGGTGATGTATAAGACTGCTACAGTCACGCTGAACTTCATGATTTTTAAAAAAATGATTTTCAATATAATTATTATGTTAAAATTGAAGTATATAGTTGAGCACTGGTGAGGCCCCATCTAGAATAATCCATCCATCCATTGGGACCATACTCTGTGCAGAGCATTGGTGCTGCCAAAGCAGACTCCTTGGCTGTTGGGTACAATCCTGGACGGGTCGCCACTCCGACACAGGATACCAGCAAGCTGACACTCATTTTCCCGACCTCGAAATGATGACAGGCAGAGTCAACCCCACCTAGTATTAATTCAACAGATGAGCAGGATTGCAACTCAGGATCCTTGGATCTCAAGCCCACCACCCTAACCATTAAGCCAACACCAGGCACATCTAGAATATTGTGTGCAGTTTTGGTCACCACAACTCAAGAAGGACATAGCTGCAATGGAGAGGGTTCATTGCAGGGCTACTCGATTGATTCGGGCCGAGCTAGACTTAGCTATGAGGAGCGGCTGAAGGAGACAGGGCTTTATACAGGAGAAAGGAGGTGGTTATGAGGAGATTTGATAGTGATGATTAATATAATGAAGAGTCTCGACAAAATAAGTGTAGATGCATTATTCAGCACAATAGACAGTGATCGTACCAGGGGCCATAGCCTGAGAGTAAATAAGAGGAGAGTTAAGACGGTGGTAAGGCAGGGGACTTTTACTCAAAGAGTAGTTAATGCATGGAATGGTCTCCTTGGAAAGGTAGTGGCAGCAGAAACAGTAGATGGGTTTAAATTGGCATTGGATAGGTACCTGGAAGTAATGGAGACAGAGGGGTATAGGGATGTTGGCAACACCTTCAGTCAGCTCGAGTATGGATGGGGGATTGTGTGTATCTGTGTGGTGTCATGGCTGTGGTGGTCTCGTCAAGGGGTGGTGTGTGGTTGAAGTTGTGTGTTGAACTGCCTTCGCCCACACGCCCCTCCCTCCCCTGACAAAAAAGTAAACCCTTTGCTGTTTGAAACCCTTCCCAGAGTTCCTCCACAGCTGCAAAGCCATTCACAAATTGTACACACATGAGAATCCCAATGCAACACACCCATCAGCTGCAGGACCAGTTTCATCGCTTATTGGAGAATCATCAGTGACAGCGCAGACAGAAATGCATACCAATGAGGCTCCCAAGCATGTTCATACCACATGCAAACATTAAAAGCAATCTACATATAAATGAAAAACAAAGACCCACTCACATTTCTCACCTGTGAATGGAGGGAATCAATTGTGACTGGGAAAATCCTTTGATCTCCCACCTTTCTTTACTTTCCTGAATTTAAAATGGATTGAAAGAAATAAAAATTGTCACCGACCGACATAAAATACCCCATAATGACAAAGTGAAAACATGTTTTAATTTTTTTTTTTTACAAATGAATTAAAAATGAGAAGCTGAAATGTCTTGCATCAAGTAGTATTCAACCCCCTGAGTCAATACTTTGTCGAAGCGCCTTTGACAGTGACTACAACTTCGAGTATTCTTGGGTATGTCTGAGCCACCTTTGCACATCCAGATTTGGGGATTTTCTCCCTTTCTTCCTTGCATATTTGCTCCAGATGAAACTCAAGTTGGATGAGGAGCGTCGGTGAACAGCAATCTTCAAGTCTTTCCACAGATTCTCAATGGGATTCAAGTCTGGGCTTTGGCTGGGTCACTCAAGGACTTTCACGTTCTTGTTCTGAAGCCATTCCAGTGTTGCTTTGCCGTATGTTTGGGGTCATTGTCCTGTTGGAATGTAAATCTTCACCGCAGTCTTCGGCGTTTTGCACTTTGAAGCAGGTTCTCCTCAAGGTTTTGTCTGTATTTAGCTCCATTCATTGTTCCCTCCATCCTTACAAGTCTCCCAGTCCCTGCTGCTGAAAAACATCCCCAGAGCATGATGCTGCCACCACCATGTTTCATGGTAGGGATGGTATTATAAGGGTGATGAGCTGTGTTCATTTTCCATGAGATGTAGTGCTTTGCATTCAGGCCAAGAGTTCAATTTTCGTCTCATCAGACCACAGAATCTTTTTCGTCATGCTCTCAGTCTTTCATGTGCCTTTTTGCAAACTGCAGGTGTGTTGTCATGTGCCTTTTTCTCAGGAGTAGCTTCCGTTTGGCCATTCCCCCATAAGATTTAGATTTGTGAAGTGCTGGAGAGACTATTGTCCTTCCAACAGGTTCACAAATATCAGCGAAGGAACTCTCTAGTTCTGTCAGAGTGGTCATTGGGTTCTTGGTCATCTCCCTGACCAAGGTCCTTTTTGCCCAATTTCTCAGCTTGGTCAGACGGCGAGCTTGAGGAAGAGTCTGGGTAGTTAGTTCCATATTCTTTCCATTTCGTAATGATGAAGCTCATTGTGCTCTTGGGAACTTTCAACATTAGAACTTCTTTTATACTCTTCCCCAGATCTATGCCTCTTCACAATTATATCTCGGAGTTCTTGGAGTCTACAGTTCCTTTGACTTCATGGTAGAGTGTCTGCTCTGACATATACTGTCAACTGTGGGTCGTTATATAGAAAAGTGTGTTTCTTTCGAAATCATGTCCGATTGAATTGGCCACAGATGGACTCCAATCAACTTGTAGAGACATCTCAAGGATGATCAAGGGAAATTGGATGCATCTGAGCTCTTTTTGGAGTGTCATAGCAAAGGGGTTGAATACTTATTGATACAAGACATTTCAGTTTTTCATTTTTAATGAATTTGTAAACATTTCTCAAAAGAAAATTCCACTTTGACATTGTGGGGTATTATGTGTAGATCGGTCACAAAAAAAAAAACTCAATTTAATCCATTTTAAAATCAAGCAGTAACACAACAAAATGTGAAAAAGTCAAGGGGTGTGAATACTTTCTGACGACACTGTATATGTTGACTGCTTTTAACATTTACACGTGATACATGATTGCAAGCCTCAGTGGTGCATGTTTCTGTCTGCGCTGTCTGTGAAGAATTGCCAATAAACGATGAAATCGGACCGGCAGCTGAGGGGGTGTGTAGCAATGGGATTCTCATGTGTGTACGATTTGTGAATGTCTTTGCAGCTGTGGAGGATCTCTGGGAAGGGTTTGAAACGGCAAAGGGCTTACCTTGCGTAGCCTTTCACGTTTGCTTTATGCAGCTTTCTCTGGCTGGAAGAGCACTGGAGGAGTCAATTTATTTGTACAATCCTTGCCACCTGGGTTTAGTTTTTTCCCTCCATTCACAGGTGAGATATGTGGGTGGGTCTTTGTTTTTCATTTATATGTTGACTGCTTTTGACGTTTACATGTGGTACATGCTTGGGAGCCTCAGTGGTGCTTGTTACCCTCGCCGAATGAGAGCGTATTTGCATTTGGGTCCTTTGGTTTGTTTGTCTGTTTGTTTGTACGCACAGAACTTTCATGTTTTTCTCTGCAACCGCTTATCAGATTGAGACAAAATTTTCACCATTGGTGCGACGACTCATGTAGAATGTTTTAATAATTATGACGTCATAGGTCACGTGGTGTGGCTGCTATGTTGGAAAAACGGAAAAGTACTCCTCATGCGGAATGAGAGCGATTTTTAATGACATCATCGGTGCCTTCGTTATGACATCATAATTGCATCTGTAGAACGCTACATCTGATCAGTATGAAAAATTTTGAGGTCCATCTTGGGATAAAATGGTCCAAAAAATTTGTTTGATGACTTCATCGGTCACGTGATTCAGCAGCCATCTTGTTTTTTCTAAAAAAAAGCCTTCAAAAATCTTCTTCTCCAAAATGGCTGAACAGATCGAGGTAAAACTTTACACATATGACCACCTATCGACGAGGAACAAAAGGTTCACATATATGATGTCATAGGTCACATGGTTTGGCAGCCATATTGGATTTACCCAAAAACATATAAAAATCTTCTTTGCCAGAATGGCTGGACAGGTCGTGGGAAAACTTCACACAAATGTTCCCCAAGGCATGCGTGTACAAGTTTGTAAGGAATAATTGATGTCATATGGTGTGGCAGCCATATTGGATTTAAGAAAAATATTAAATGTTTACTCTGGATCCTCAATCAATCGATGTGAAACTTCACAAATATGATCTAGTAGTGATGGGGAATACATATTTTAAATTTCAACTTGATTGGATAAATGGGCTGGCAGCCAGAATTATTTGATTTTTTGAGCTGGGTTTTGTATTTTTATTATTTTTGTTTTTTTGAATAAGGCTCACTTGGCTGTTTCTGGATGGGTTTGAAGGTAGAGGAATAGGAGCTGAAATGCGAATCCTATCCAGGTTCCTCTTGATGACTTCATCTTTTCTGTTTTATTGTTTGCATTCCTCCTGATTACTCCAATGCAGGACTGTACCTAATTGGTCTTCCATTTGATTTGAAGTGAATTTATTTTAATCCCATTCTGAATTCAATCAAATAATAATTTTAAAAAACGTCATGGGACAGGGTCAGGTGTCTGATCAAAGTGGGACGTCTTGTTACCTGGTCATCACTGCCAGCAGTTATAAAGTGGCAGTTCTAATTATGTCTCATTAATTATGTAATACACCAGTACACAAACACCACACAAAACGACACAAACACCAAGCAAAAGAAGTCCTGGCGAGGGTCTGCAATCTCTGATTACTCTTTTTCTTGTTTCTATTTGCGCTGTCGCTGATGATTCGCCAACAAGTGATGAAACTGGTCTGGCAGCTGAGGTGTGTAACTTTTGGATTCTCATGTACGTACTATTTGTCTTTCCTAATATCATGTTTTCACTTTGTCATTATGGGATATTGTCAGTAGAGTGGTGACAAAAAAAAATTCAAGTTTAATCCATTTTAAATTCAGGCTTTAACACAACAAAATGTAAAAAGGTCGAGGGGTATGAATACTTTCTGAAGGCACTGTATGTATTGTGAAAAAGTCTTCAGCAACCTTGACAATTTCCATTTTTGTTGTCATATTGGCATATTTCTGTAAATTAAAGATATTATAACGATCATGTCTTCTTAAAGAAACAAAAATGAATTTTATTTTACAACATCAATGCATGAAATCTCAATATTTGGTGTGATCACCTTTTTAATGCACAACAGAAATCAATTTTGGAATGATTTCGTGCAATTTCTGGATAAATTCCATCAAGACGTCGTTCTGCAATGTTTCCCATAATTCGTGTTTTGATTTTGGTTATCTTTCTTCCTGTACAAATAATCCCAGACAGCTAGTATGATGTTAAATAGTCAGGACGTTGAGGGAGCCATTCTTTCCCACTGATTAGCATCCCAACTCTGTTGTTCTTGGGCACATTCCCATCTCTTGCCTTTTTTACCTTCAAACAGAAAGGGCTTCTTGATAGCAACTCACCCATGGAGTTCACGTTTGATAACAGACTTTCTCATGGTAGATGGGTTCGCTTGTACCCTTGATGTCTGTGCCAGTTCTTGTGTGACTTCATTTCTTGATTGTTTAAAAAAAAATTATTAGAAATAGCATGTTATCTTTAAGTATTGCTCATCTATCTTCCTGAGTTTATTTGGCCTTCAAATCAATTTTTCTATCTTTTTAACTTCATTGGTCTCATTATAACCTGGTGTTGGCTTAATGGTTAGGGTGGTGGGCTTGGGATCCTAGAATCCTGAGTTCAAATCCTGCCTGGCTGTTAAATTAATCCCAGGTCGGGTTGACTCAGCCTGTCATCCATCTGAGTTTGGCAAAATGAGTGCCAGCATGCTGGTATCCTGTGTTGGAGTGGTGACTCATCCAGAATTGTGACCAATAGCCAAGGAGACTGCTCAGGCAGCACCAACGCTCTGCACAGAGTATGGTCCCAATGGATGGATGGTCTCATTATACTTCTGTATTGTTGGTTGAATGCCACATCCAGAGATACCTGTTTTGTGGGATATTTCCCTCTGCTAATTGCCATCTTGGTGTAAAACTATACTTTTGAGGTTCAGCGTGTGATATCTTGGACACAGTCTCCCTGCAAGTGAGAAATTACAAATTAGTATAAAAAACAAAAAAGTGGTGATCATATACATAAATAAACATATATACACATTGTTGTGGATTTTCGCCCGTTCGGCGTGCGGGCGGCCGCCTTTAGCTAAATTGCGGCCGTGCGCGTCCACCGAATGAGCAATCAAGTCGCAGCTTTTCGGATCAACGCCGAAACCCAGCTACGGGTGTTGTTAACCACACCATAAACCAGCCAACTCTTCTGTCCGCGCTACAGGGTCGATCACCGAATTGTCAATGTACCTAATTATTCGCGCAGATAGAAATGCCAGGGATTTACACCTCAACGGAGCCTGCACGAAAACGAGCCGCTTTAAGCAGCTCGTTCCGTTTGCGATTGCCTAGCGGTTTTATATCGCCAAGCCCCGTCGGACCAGAGGTACGGTTTATCGGCTATTAATCAGCCAGCTAATAAATCCGAACGCAATTATGGCAGTCAATGGTAGGAAAGGACACAACGAGCAGGTGACATTCAACGATGGGGAACATTTATTTGTACACGTAAGCAATGCAATGAATGGGGGTAGGGGACAAGACACGAGTAAAAACCTACAGCCGATATCTATTTATTACGTACATGCACTTACAACAATTCTACTTATGGACAAGGCGCGAGAGACTTTCATGCAAAAACCCCAGAAAAGAAAGATAGAACTGCTCGTAAGCCTTTAATGTTCCTCAGAGCTGGGATGACTGAAGGAGCTCCGCAAGGCCGTGCAGGTTACCTTCGTTGCCCTTGAGGCGACTCGATGGTCTTTTTGTCGGCGACCCTCCGTATGTCTCTGTTGTCAAAGCGGCAGCTGTTGTAACGGCGGCTTGGTTGGTCCAGGGCCTAGCAGCGCGGCCTGATCGATCGGGCCTGGCCGACAACGCTTCAGAGGAGCGAACGGGCCTTGCTCTTTTAGAGTTGATGCTCTTTAAGAGCCCGCTCACTCCTCAGCGTCGCTCGACCGACTCGGGGCTCGATTGCTCGGACCGTTATGTAGCTTGCTGGCGACTTCTCTCCAGCTGGCGACTTCTCCCGACTCCAACTTGACTGCCTCCACCGACCAACAACGACCAACAACGACCAACCCGACTTGGTGACTTGGCTGGCTCCAACGACGAACGTACTCCACTCCTCCGATCAACAACCAGCCTCTCGGCATCGAAACGCGCCTTTTTAAAGCCCGGAGGGGTGAAGCCGCTGTAAGGCTTCGCCACCCGAAGGTGGCGCGTGCCCCTTTCACCCTTGAACTTTCACCCCCGGCTGGTTCCGCCCCTTTCGTCGTTTTGATCCGTTTTGCAAGTCATGCGCGGCCGTGTTTGAAATCACTTTGCCGCTGTCGAGGATGCCATCGTGTTTGTTTGTGGAGATGTTGTTTGTTGGGGATGTTGTTGTTGGTGAAAAGATGGTGGCGCCGTGGAGATGCTGGTGAGATGTTGGTGGTTGTGGAGAAGGTGGTGAGGAGATGTTGGCGGTTGTGGAGAAGGTGGTGAGGAGATGTTGGCAGTTGTGGAGAAGGTGGTGAGGAGATGTTGGCGGTTGTGGAGAAGGTGGTGAGGAGATGTTGGCGGTTGTGGAGAAGGTGGTGAGGAGATGATTGTTTAAAATAAAGATAGAAAAGAATAACACTACCTCAAGATTCACAGCCCGGCAAACGAATAAATTCCGTTATACATCGGTGGGGAAATTTAACCTGGACACACACTTATCGACATAACTGATCTTCGGGGAACCTGAATGGTGATCTGTGAATTTCCACAACCGTAACACTATATATATATATACATGTACATACACATTACATATACATATACATATATATATATATATATATATATATATATATATATATATATATATATATATATATATATATACATATATACATGTACATACACATTACATATACATATACATATACATATACATATGCAAACGCCTATACATATACAGTATGCAATTGAGAAATTACAGGTTATTAAAAAAACAAAAAAGTGGTGATATATATATATATATATATATATATATATATATATATATATATATATATATATATATATATATATATATATATATATATATATATATATATATATATATATATATATATGTGTGTGGGTTAGATAATATGAGAAATATCCATCACCTCTTTATCGGTCCCCATGACTCTCACCATGTGCAGTTGACCAGCAATTTTTTTTGTGGTCACAAGTGCATACGTAATAAAAACCAGTGCCTCTGACGACATAATTATCTCCAGCCGTTTGTCTCTGCGCATAAAGAACTCACGTGTCCCTCAGGCCTGAGAACCGCTCTGCAGTGAGAGTGCCGTTGCTATAGGGAGCACCTGCTGCCCCTGTAATTGGCGCAAAAAAAACAAGAGGATCAAACCAATCACTGCGCCCAATGCGTTCCCTTTAAACCGCCGTGTTGTGACGTCAGGCGGGCAGAGCGAACGCGACGCCATGGAGATCGGGAAGGCGATCGGGTCCGCCTTCCACACGACGGGTTCGACGGACGTCGTGGTCCACGGGGCATCGGCGAACTCCTGGACACCTGTCCACGGCATGCGGCGTTTGGATGATGGCCGCTATTACGCGCTCGTCGTCGTGGGGGAGCTAAGCCACGACGAGCAATTGCTGAGCGCTGCCTCACACCTTGAGCGAGGTATGGACGGTCATCTCGGGGGTGAAGGATGATGATGTACCATGTACCATGTACCATGTACCATGTACCATGGTCATAGACGTCGGTATGAAAGAAGAGGAAAATAAAAAAAGGAGATAAATGTCCCCCAAGATGTACGAAGAGGTGTGGGATGCATCCCCAAAGGCATGTTTAAAATGGCAATCCTTCATCGTTTTATGGTTAAGAAGGCTCGTGTGTGGTGGTGGTGGTGTGGTGGTGGTGTGTTGTGGCGTGTGTGTGCATCGTCGAACATGCGCAAGATTCATTTTCTTCTATTATATTCACACACACACGATGTGGATGAAGATTTCCCACGGTTGCATCCGCACATAGAGGCAATGTTTATAAAGGAGATGACAATTTTTTTTTTTTAGCATTTTCCACCGGGTTCTCAACCTTTTGATGGTTCGGATTGCTCCGTCCTAAAAGGATGGAGGATTTGACGCAAAGCGTCGAGCTCGCTACATACATAGGGTGTGGTCCGTTGGAGTCTCTCAAACGTTTCCCTGCAGAACGATGTGGTTTTCATTCCAGGACAATGTTTCCATCGGATGAGTGATATAAACCCTTAAATTTTCACCGTCTCGTGATAACTTTCACAGGAAACACGCAATGTTCGTGGTGAGTGTGAGGCTAAATCACGTCTTGATTGAAGGTAATGCCGAAACGGAAAAAAACAAAATGCCCAATTATTGCCTGTTTACATCGATAGAGCATCACTATGTCTCGGAACACAAGGGTGGACTGTCACAGACAGGACGCATTACCAATCAGGCCATGGAATGGCTGAAGGCATCGACGCATTTTTCATATCCAGGTGATCTTTCAATGGAATGACGTACTGCATACCCTTCGCTTGTCGTTATATTGGCACGAAAGTGGAATCAAAAGTGAAAAATCAAAATTCATTCCATCGGATGAGAATATGTTTTATCTAATCCCCTTTTGCATATGAAGTACTATTTAATATGCGATTTTTGTCAATATACGTAAACCATAACATCGCAGAGACAGAAGATTTGAATATATATATATATATGAGGCCCTGCAGGAGGAGTGATGTAAGCGACATTTTTTAATGATGTGATGATGGTAGGCTCGGATGATAGGGGAAGGGTTAAAATAGTGCTATATGGCATTAACTCCAAAATGGCCAATGTGTCCCTTACATCACTCCTCCTCGCGGCACCTCATGTATATATGAAGGAGCATTGTGGTTTCGATGTGCATGCTCGAGGTTTGAAGAGCAAGCAATGGGAAGAAAGAAAGACAAAAACGATTTCAAGGTATAGTGTTGGGATGTGACACATCAGACAGTGGGTGGAGGAACAGATGGAAACGTGGCACAGGTGGGGGCATGGTGGCGAAGGCATGGTATGTAGGGCAGGGTGGTGTGGGCAGAGGTGTGGTGCGCAGGAGGATGTGTGGAACGTAGGTCAGGGTGACACGGTGGAGGCATGGTACAAATGGCACTGCAGCATGGGCACAGGTATGACACACAGGGCAGGGTGTCGCAGGTGGAGGTGTGCCATGCAGGACAGAGTGGTGCGGGTGGAGGTGGAAGGATATGATAACTGAAGACGAGATGTGCTGGATCTGTGCAGAAGACCGCAGGTTTCTGTGGAAGAATTCCTAAGCTTAGTTAATATCAGGGGTGGCAGATATAGGAGACCAGTCTTGAAGTGAGACAGCTGCTTTCAGTCCCTGCCAGTTTGGCTCAGTGAACTACCAGACTCACCAGTGCTGAGACATCCCTCTGAGAATAGCCAGAGAAATGTTGACTCACAAGCACATGATCAGATGAACCAAATGGAACGGAGGAAGAGCAGGAGACATTAGAAGGGAGGATTAACCATTGGCAGAAATCCGGGTCAGAAAGTTCACAGATTGACTCAGACACATTAAGTCAAGAGAAGTCCTTCACTGCAGTGCCATGGCTGGTGAAAATAGGTACCAACACCCTGCCAATTGGCATGGAGACAGTTGAAATCATCACACATGAAGAAGAGAGGGATGGGTGGTTAAAAGTTGGTCCATATTGGCTGAAAGAGATGTAAATGGAATTGTCACTGTTATGAGGATGGTACAACACACAAACAAACAAGAGGTTAGAATAGAGGGGAAGTTGCAGCCAAAGATCCTCCTGGGGATTTGGAGATATAATGAAACAGAAGACCAAGAAGGAACCCAAAGAAGCAAAGAGCAAAGATGAAGTCATCAGGAGGAACCTCGATAGCATTCACATTTCAGCTGCTACTCCTCTACCCTCAAACCCATCCAGGCACAGCCAAGTGAGCCTTATTCAACAACAACAACAACAACAACAACAACAAATCAAAAAGAACCAAGATAAATAAAATAAATAATTCTGGCTGCCAGACCATGTGTCTGATCTTGGTGAAATTTAAAACATAATCCATATGACTACGAGATCATAATTGTGAAATTTTGCATCGATCGATAAAGCGGTTCAAGAGCAAGAGGTTTTTAAGAAATATTTTTGCTCAATCCAATATGGTTTCCAGACCATGTAGCCTATCAATTTTTTGTGAACACTCTGGTATCCCCAAGGCTTGGGGAAGATGTGTGTGAAGTTTCCCCTCAATTTGTTCAGCCGTTCTGGAGAAGAAGATTGTTATAGGTTTTAGGGTAAATCCAATATGCCTGCCAAACCATGTGACCTATGACATCATAGGTGTGAAAGTTTTGTTCCTTGTGGATAGGTGGTCATTCCTGTAATGTTTCGCCTCAATCTTTTCGGCCATTTCAGAGAAGATTATTGAAGGCTTTTTTTGTTGTTGTTTAAACTATACGGCTGTCGGAATCACGTGACTGACGTCATCAAATCTTTTTTTCTTTTGACAATTTATTGCTTGATGACCCTCAATTTTTCAATTTTTTTTTTTTTTGCTATGACACTCCAAATTGAACTCAGGTGTATCCAATTTCATTTGATCATCCTTGCGAGGTCTCAAAAACTTAATTGGAGTCCACCTGTGACCAATTCAATTGAGTGGACATGATTTAGAAAGAAATACACGTTTAGGTACTATATAAGGTACCACGGTTGACGGTGCTTGTCAGAGCAGAAACTCTACCGTGAAGTCCAAGGAACTGTCTGGAGAACTCCGAGATAGAATTGTGAGGAGTTATAGATCTGGGGAAGGGGATAAAACAATTTCTTGAGTGTTGAAAGTTCCCAAGATCACAGTGAGCTCCATTATTAAAAAATAGAAATTATATGGAACTACCCAGACTCTTCCTCGAGATGGTCATCTGACTAAACTGAACAACTTGGCAAGAAGGAGCTTGGTCAGGGAGGTGACCAAGAACCCAATGACCTCTCTGACAGAATTGCAGAGCTCTTTGGCTGAGCTGAGATAGTAGAACCTGCCGGAAGGACAACAGTCTCTGCAACACTTCACAAATCTAGGCTTTATGGGAGAGTGGCCAAACACAAGGTACTCCTGAGCAAAAGGCACATGACAGCACTCCTCGAGTTTGCAAAAAGGCAAGTGAAAGACTCTTGAGACCATGAGGCAAAATATTTTGTGGTCTGATGAGATGAAAATTCAACACTTTAGCCTGAATGCAAAGCGCTACATCTGGCAGAAATCAAACACAGCTCATCACCATCCCTACCAAGAAGCATGATGGTGGTAGCATCATGCTATGGTGATGCTTTTCAGCATTGGGGACTGGAAGACTTGCAAGGGTAGAGGGAACAATGAATGAAGCCAAATACACACAAATCCTGGAGGAGAACCTGCTTCAGAGTGCAAAAGACCTCAGACTGTGAGAAGGTTTATGTTCCAACAGGACAATGGCCCCGAGCATACAACTAAAGCACCACTGAAATGGCTTCAGACCAAGAATGTGAAAGTCCTTGAGAGGCCCAACCAAAGCCCAGACTTGAATCCCATTGAGAATCTGTGGAAAGACTTGAAGATTGCTGTTAACCGACGCTCCCGATCCAACTTGACCGAGCTTGAGCAAATTTGCAAGGAAGAATGGGAGAAAATCCACAAATTCAGGTATTGAAAAGATGCTTGGTGCTGCAAAACTTTAATATAAACATAAACAGACATTTTGAAGGACATTATCATAAAAAGAAAACTACAAAGCTTTTCGTTGTGCTCCAACAGCTCGGTTTTCTTTTTATGATGATGTCCTTCAAAATGTCTCTGTTTATGTCTATATTAAATCCAGATATGCAAAGCTGCAAAACTGATAGACATACCTAAGAAGACGAAGCTGTAATCGCTGCCAAAGGTGCTTCGACAAGGTATTGACTTCGGGGGTTGAATACTGATCGACACAAGACATTTCAGCTTTTCATTTTTAAGTGATTTGTAAAAAATTATAAAATCATGTTTTCCCTTTGCCATTGTGGGGTATTTTGTGTTGATTGGTGACAACTTTTTTTAAGTTAATCCATCTTAAATTCAGGCTGTAACACAAAATGTGACAAAACTCAAGGGGTGTGAATACTTTCTGAAGTTACTGTATAATACATTGTGGTTATATACAATACCCGTCAAAAGTTTTAGAACACCCCCATTTTCCCAGTTTTTACTGAAATTTAAGCAGTTTAATATTTCAATGTACAGTACTCTGAAATTAAAGCATAGAACAAATAAAAAATAAATCATGGAATCGTTTTGTTGAACAAAATTTAGCCAAAATTTTTGACTCATCAAAGTAGCCACCTTTTGCAGATATAACAACCGAACATACTTGTGGCATTCTTTCCACAATGGAAATCAAATATTGTTCGGAAAGTTCTTCCCAACACTGTTGCAGAAGTTTCCACAAATGTGTTGCACTTGTAGGTTGCTTTTTTTTTCACCCTTCTGTCCAGTTCATCCCAAACCAGCTCAATGGGGGTTTAAGTCTGGAGACTGTGCTGGCCATTTCATGATTTGAAGCCTACCGTCTTGTTCTTTTCTTCTGAGGTAGTTCTGACATAGCCTGGAGGTATGTTTTGGGTAGTTATCTTGCTGTAGGATGAACCCCTGACCAACTAGGCATAGACCAGAGGGTATTGCATGGCGCTGCAAAATGCTGTGGTAGCCCTTTTGGTTCAGAGCGCCAGTCACTTTGTGCAAGTCGCCGACTCTGGATCCAGCAAAAGAGCCCCAGATCATCACACTTCCTCCTCCATGTTTGACAGTTGGTGTCACACACTGAGGAACCATCCTTTCGCCTACTCTACGGCGTACAAAAACCCTGCGTGATGAACCGAAGATTTCAAATTTTGATTCATCGATCCATAAGACCTTATTGAAGTTTTCAGTCATCCACTCGTGGTACTTCATGGCCCAGGCAAGCCTCTTTTTCTTATTTTGCCATCTTAGCATTGGCTTTCTTACTGCCACTCGACCTGTCAAACCTGCAGCTCGAAGTCTTCTCTTCACAGTTGAAACTGAGACTTCCTTACTTTGACCAGTGTTAAGTTGTGCTTGAAGCTGCTGTCCTGTGAGCTACCTATCACACAAGCTGTTGACTCTCAGAAACCTGTCTTCTGATTGTGTTGTGGCTTTGAGTCTGCCAGACCTCTTCCTGTCAAAGTTTCCTCCAGTTTACAAGTACCTTTTGATTGTGCAGGAAACTGTACTCACTGACACCTTGGCATCTTTGCGATTTCTCTAAAGGAAAGACCTACACTTTTAAGGGTTATCATGGTCTGTCCGTCTTCCTTTGTTAATTGTCTTTTTCTCACCATTATGATAGCAACATACTACTTCCTGCAGTGCAATATTGTCCAAATAATGCTTCAGAGGGTGCAGCAGCACAGTCTGTTCCAACACTGCTTTTATACAGAGAGAGGGTTTGTAACGAATCAACAAAAGTTGGGACACTTGAAGGAATTGTTTGTATCAACTTTCAAAGCTAAATTTACTTCCATTGCTGCAGAACAGCTGTCGTTGCTAACCCCTTACTTGTTCTCTGAAAAGGGCCTTTTTTAACAACTCTGAAATTTATTGCTTTTCAGTTTTTGTTAACCATAACTTTTTTTTAACCTCTGGCAGTTTACTGCTTAGCTTTCTACCATTTCAGGTTATTCACTGGACTTGAACTGCTTAAATTTCAGTAAAAACTGGAAAAACGGGGGTGTTCTAAAACTTTTGACCAGTCGTGTATGTTGGATCATTCCAATTTCACTGGACCATGGACTAACACCCATCCCTAAGGCCCAAGGCCTGCCAGTCTGTTCTGCTTCATGCAATGGTGGTGCATTATTTTATTGGGATGGAGTCAGGCCAGCTTTGTAGCCAATGGGTGTAAAGCAGTGGGGTGCAGTCAGAGCAGCTGAACACTGACCTATGTGTAATATTGGGGACTTTCGGTCACAGCTGTCAAAATAGAAGATTTTAAAAACTGAAAATGTGACATTGGGTCTAGGTACTTGGTTACGAGAGGACGTTCATTATTTATTTATTTTGGTAAACATGGGTTGGCCTGTTTGGCATTTTCATCTGAGCTTGTGCTTCATGATACAATAATATACAAATAAATTGAGTTCAAGAGAACTCTACTTGGCCCATTATGCCTGCACTTAGCACCACATTCAATCTATCGACTTATCAACTACATTTCTCTGGACAGGGCTGGGGGAGCTGAGGAGGAATGAGTAGAATGTACAGCAGGTGCAAAATATCACCGGGTATCAACCCGGCTGGGGGGGCTTATATTTTCGGTACCTTCATTCCATCATTGGCAAAATTATTTGTGGGAGTGCCTGTAAAATTATTATGAGGTGAGTTACCTTGCCTTTTTGATGGATAAGTGCTTTCCAAACATGTTTCATCCCTGGATTCATTGTCAGTTATTTGAGTTATCCTTTTCCTTTTGATACCTTCACTAGTTTTGTCGGTGCTCTTTTCGATATGCGTGCAGGTCTGCGGAAATGGCCTGTGGATCCTCTTGTGTGCAATTTGGATCAAGAACTTCAAGCATTTGTTTCCCGCCACTCCGCACGCTTTTCCGTAGAAGAACGAGGTGTGTACGTGTTTGTTTGTGTGTATGCGCCTGAGCATAAGGACTTGTGCTGAACATCTGCACCTATTGTGTGATAATAATAATTATTATTAATCCATATTAATGAAAATGTTTTTGTTTTTCTTTACTGCATTTTACCTCAATTTTGTTTGTGCAATTAGTCAAATTTTAGCGTCAGTCGAAAACTAAAGAATTGCTTCATTTCATACAAGCTTTCATTTTGAAAAATCTGCAGTGTTTAATGAACCAACTAAACTGTACTCTGGTTCATTGTGTCGGGGAACTAATCAATACATTTATTGATGATTGCGAAACTAAAATGTGAAATGCATTGATTTACTCTGCTGTCGAAGGTGGATGGAGATTATGGTTTTGCCCCTATCTATTTGTCTGTGAGCAGGATATGTTAAGTTATGGACATGTTGGGTGTGGGACAAGGACTAATTGATTCGATTTTGGTGAAGATCCAGATACGATCTGGATACTCCAATTTAAAAAAAAAAAAAAAAAAATTCCAAGTGATTCTTCTTCATTGAGAGATGGGGCCAAAAATGATGTATCGGACAATATTTCAAAAAGTTGTGGATGGATGACAACTTGGTGGATAAGTTGGGTCGGTGATGAGAACAAGCCTATTAGGTTTTGATTAAGATCCAGATGCATATCTTGCCTATTGGGATACAAAATGTAAACTGTTCAGTGTGGCGGAGGCATGTGCTCCACCGACTGCCGTTCCAGTATGTGCTTGTTATTGAGTCTTAAAAAAAAAAAAAAAGCCTGAGGACACAGATCGATCTCTTTCTAGTTTGATGGGCTGAAAATGCATGATGACCAAACTATTGGTTCCAGTGTTGAGTTCATTCCATCACAGCTGATGGATATCCAGAGGTCTCCTTTAATTTGGCAATGCTGTTTGACTTAACTACAATGACGTGTTTCTGGCCACAACAGGTTAAATATAGTGGGGGGGGGGGGGGTTGTTCGCAAAGGGGTTGCAGTGTTATGAAGAAAACCTGTTGAGGATTTTGGGAGATTGCCAATCTCACTTTTATCTATTACCAGCTTCCATACATTGATATTTCTGCCTTTGTGTATTTGATGCTGACAGACAGAAGATGAAGTCCAGGGGCTGGAAAAATAAATGGCAAATGTCGAGCTTGTGAACGAAATTGCCAAACCAGAGTGTTCGAGTTTAATAACCTCTGCTTTCTATGCACATCCTTATAAATACAATCTGCTTGAGGTTTGCCTTGCACATTGAGAGCCCTATTGGATCAATGCCAGTTGTATTCTTCAAACTCATTTGGGCTTCTATATTGTTTGAGTTGGCCTTGCGCATACATAATTTTAATTAGTCCTTCCTCGGCCCACCTGAGCTCCTGACCACATACAAAGCTTTCGTCCAGAGTCTGGTGGAGTACTGTTCTCCCTTCTGGGCTGGTGCTCCTGCCTCTCACCTTTCTCGGCTTTACGCTGTGGAAACCAAGGCATTTAGGATCAGTGGTATCTCCCGTGATGAGGCTGAGTCTTTGGGCCTCTCACTCTCTCACCGCAGGCAGGTCGGTGGTCTTTCTGACTTCTACCGTCTCCTATCCAGTCTCGCCCCCCCCCCCATATTTTCACAGGGTGCTCAAGGTCCTCCAGCAACCCCCTTCTGGTAAAACTACGAAAATCACGAATCACTGCTCACCTTCACTCTTTCCTTCCTCTTTTTTCCCCACCTTTGGAATAAACTCCCTCACTCTGTTCAATCCCATTCTTCCCTCCAGGCCTTCAAAGCAGCTGTTCACCACCACCTCTTATCTCCCCCCATCCAAAACCTCCATCTTTTCTACTCTCGTTAATCCACCCCAAACCCACCTCCTTCAAATTCCCTGCTTTCCTTCCTGAAAGTCCCTGTAATGTCCATCTTGTATACCCCGTGTTCCCTGCCCCACCCCTCTCTCTTCCAGAGATCTCCAAATGCCTCTGTTCCCCACTGTTTTGTCCTTTCCTCTCCCACCCCTCTTGTCTCATGCCCACCTTGCTGTGCGTTGTGTGTTAGCTCCAATACTAGCCTCGACAATGTATACAAAAAAAAAAGTTGACCGATTTATCCCTCTACCCCAAGTGATCTTACAACTTTACGCATAAGCTATCTGCTCCGAGCTTTTTAGGTCATCTCGTCGAGCATGACCTAATAATATAGGTGTCGATGTCCGTTCACAATGAAGTTGAAGCAGGTGATCTGGTCATTAGTGATCCTGATAGAGGTTGATGAGATGTACACGATGGTATGACTTTCAAGGTCACCGAAGGTCAAGTTCACAAGGCCTTTGAAGTTGCGATAATGACGATTTTCAAATTCTATCTCCTCCGCCATTTCTCAAGCGATCTTGAATTTGATTGTAGCATATGAATCTATGGGACAATGTCTAAATTTGGTCAGGCCGGGTTTTCGTGTCACGTGACTTCAAAGTTTGCAAAAACTGCCCTACCTTCAGGAGGCTATATATTCTCTACTGGGCAAGGTAAAAGTTAGTGAATGGTGTCATTGCATAGCTGCTGACCTTGTCTTTCATGTCCATTCGAAAGAATACCGATATCTTCGAATACATACACGTCACGTGACTTTGAATTTTGCGAAAACTCTTCATGTAGTTGCAAAATGACGATTTTCAAAATCTATCTATCTCCTACATTTCTTAAGTTATCTTGAATTTGATTGTGGCATATGAATCTATGGGACAATATCTAGATTTGGTCAGGCCAGATTTTCGTTATTCGCTTTCGTTTTCGCGTCACGTGACTTCAAATTTGGCCAAAAATCCCTCCTGACCCGAGAACACTACACCCGAGTGACAGGAACTCGTGCTTGTTTCTCGCAGAGATGACCGTCACTCCCGCACGGGTGTATTTTTATTATCAATTTCACCAAATACTTAATTTGGCTTTTCCTTATGAATAAATTTGTGGGGTATATCTCTTTCGACAAAGGCTATGCCCACAGCTGATACTGTGGTGGTGTCAGGAAGGGCATCCAGCCACAAAAAGCCATGCCTCAACATGCCTTTTGGTGAAATGGGGACCTGAGTTTGTGCTTCCCCATCTGGGTTAGTTGCTGTGGTGACACTGGGCAGTGTTGCTACATTGTCCAGAGGGTAACAGGTTGGCACTTACTGCCTGATAGTACAGAAGCCCGACCCCAGTCATCGCGGACTGGGAGGCTGCTCTATCAACAGGCGACTAATACTACTTGTGCTTTAGGCCTAAGTCACATTTGCTCTACGGCTAGGATACGGCAGCCATACCCCCCCCCCTTGAATTAACAGAAATGTGCGGCGGCCACAGAGTTTCTGAGGTGGCCTCAGGGTGGCCCTACGCCGTATGGCTATCTTTTACAGGCCGTAGGGGTCGCCGTGGAATTATAGCACGGAGTTGTAACTTTTTTCATTTCTACGTTGGCCGTAGCAATTCGACAAGACGTAGATGTGTTCCACGTCAATCGTACGTAGTGTGTACGGTGGGCTTGCATTATTCGTGCGGTTGCCGTAGGCTCTTATCAATGAAAAATGAATTTTGCCAACCCCCCAAAAAAATTTATGGCGGCCGCACTATTTCCACGGTGGCCTTGCGGTCTGTGTGACTACCTGTGGGCAACGCAGGGTCGACGCACGGTTCCCCTACACCTGCCGTGCATCCTACGTACGGCCTTCGTAGCAGTCTGCGTCGACCGTGCGTCCACGGTGCGCTACCGCTAGAGATCAGAGTATAGGTGTTTGCCACCAGTGTTGGGTACAAAAGCGATAATCTGATAACATAATTATCTGTTAACTTTTTTATCGGAAGTTAACTACCATTTATCGTTATCGGACCAGTTAACTTCCGATAACTTGTTTTTTTTTTTTAGTCCCATAATGTCCGTTATTTTTTTGTCCGCTCACATTTTTATCGTTTCCGGGTCGCATTTCGCCGTTTCCGGGTCGCATGTTTTTGGTGTGTTTGTAAGTTCGTGCGTCTTTTTTAATTAACGGTGCCATAATCTATGATATATACATATGAAAAAGAACTGGTATATATACCCACACGTTATCGTCCGTCTGGCCGCACGTTCGCCTTAAGGCCCCCCCTGCGGTCACCTTGCGGGCACCTTGAGGTTACCTTGCGTCTGCCTTGAAAATTCAATGGCCGCCGCAGGGACGCCATAAGGTCACCGTGCGACATCAAATCAAAGACCGTACGGCACCCCCACGTTTTTGGTCTCCACAATTTATAAATACCCTGTGCGGCTCCCCGAAAAATAAAAACATGTGACTGCAACATTGTGTGACCGTGGAAATACTGCGGCCGCCCTATAATTGCTCGTGGCCGTAGATTTTGTAGACCCTACGGCCGCCGAGCCAAATGTGACTTAGGCCTTAGTGCCATGTCGTGCATGGATGGGTCACCCATGAGGCGTTCACTGGACTGCTGGTGTTATTACATCAGGTCATGTAAGGTGCTGATGGCTGGGATTATTGTGGCATGCACTGTACCATGGGGGATGACTTTCAAACTCAGGTTCACTCACTTTCCTCTTTGTTAAAATATATGGCTGTACCAATTACAAATAAGAGCAAACCTGTCATGCATAAAGCACCCACTCAGCGTGACAAGATAGGTATTAGAGCTGCCAATCTGAATGTTGGTACCATGCATTGTAGAGCTGGTGAGATCATGGAAACTTTGAGCCACAAAAGAGTGGATGTATGCTGAGGATAGGACAAAGTGAGGAGGAGAAGGATGAGTTTTGGGACACACTTGTGCATGTTGTTTCAGGGATTAGCGAGACAGAAGTTGTGTGATTGGAGGGGATTTGAATGGACATGTTTGAGAGTTAGCAGAAGTATATGAGTGTGTGCATGGTGGTTCAAGTTTTGGTGTAAGAATACTTGAGTTCAGGGATGCTTTAGATATGGACGTCTACAACACAATGTTTAAGAGGAGGCCGAGCAGACTGATCACTAAAGAGCCAGATAGACTACTTTCTAGTTCTGAGATTAGAGAGGAAGTTGGTTAACGATGTGAAAGCAATAGGTGGAGAAGAATGTGCCTTCCAACATCGGCTGCTAGTGTATGATGTAAAGTTAAGTTGGAGCAGGTAAAACAGGAAACCTTCTTTCCCAAGGAGAAGAGTATGGAAACTAAGAGATCAGAATGTAAAGGAACATTTCTATAGGGAACTTTTAGAAATGATTCTTGGAAACTCGGTGGTAGGAGAGGATGTAGAGAGTAGTTGGGATTCTTTAAAAGATCGGCTGCTGCGTGCAACTGATAAAAGATGTGCGCCTTCAGAAAGTATTCACACCCTTCGACATTTTTCACATGTTATTGTGTTACAGCCTGAATTTAAAAAAATTTAAATATTTTTTGTCACTGATCCACATAAAATACCCCAAAATGACAAAATGAAAACATGGTTTTAGAATTTTTTGCAAATTAATTACATGTAAAAAAAAAGAAAAGCTGAAAAGTCTTGAATTAATAAGTATTCAACCCCTTGATTCGATACTTTGAAGAAGCGGCTTTGGGTCTTCTTGGGTATGTCTTTATCAGCTTTGCACACCTAGATTTGAGGATTTTATCCCATTCTTCCTTGCAGATTTGCTCAAGCTCTGTCAAGTTGGATGGGGAGCGTCGGTGAACAGCAATCTTCAAGTCTTTCTACATTCTCTCAATGGAATTAAAGTCTGGGCTTTGGCTGGGCCACTCAAGGACTTTCACATTCTTGTTCTGAAACCATTCTAGTGTGGCTTTGGCTGTATGCTTGGGGTCGTTGTCCTGTTGGAATGTAAATCTTCATTGCAGTCTGAGGTCCTTTACACTCTGAAGCAGGTTCTCAAGGATCTGCCTGTATTTGGCTGCATTCATTGTTCCCTCTGTCCTTGAAAGTCTCCCAGTCCCTGTCATTTAAAAGCATCCCCATAGCATGATGCTGCCACTACCATGCTTCAAAGTTGGGATGGTGTTAGACGAGTGATGAACTGTGCTCAGTTTCCACCAGACGTAGCGCTTTGCATTCAGGCCAAAGAGATCAATTTTCATCTCATCAGACCACAGAATATTTTGCCTCATGCTGTCAGTTTTTCATGTGCCTTTTTGCAAACTCCAGGTGAGCTGTCATGTGTCTTCTTTCTTCTCAGGAGTGGCTTCCGTCTGACCACTCTCCTATAATGCCAAGATTTGTGAAGTGCTGCAGAGATTGTTGTCCTGATGACAAGTTCTTCCATCTCAGCCAAGGTTCTGTCAGAGTGGTCATTGGGTTCTTGATCACCTCCTTGACCAAGATCCTTCTTGCCCGGTTGCTCAGTTTTGTCAGACGGCCATCTCTAGGAAGCGTCTGGGTCGTTCCATATTCTTTCCATTTCCTAATGATTGCGCTCACTGTGCTCTTGGGAACTTTTAACACTCTATAAATTGTTTTATACCCTTCCCCAGATCTATGCCTCCTCGCAATTCTATCTCGGAGTTCTACGGACAGTTCCTTGGACTTCATGGTCGAGTTTCTGCTCTGACACGCACTGTCAACTGTGGGACCTTGTATAGAAAACTTGTGTTTCTTTCTAGATCATGTCTAATCAATTGAATTGCTCACAGGTGGACTCCAATCAAGTTGTTGAGACATCTCAAGGATGATCAAAGGAAATTGGATGCACCTGAGCTCAATTTAGAGTGTCATAACAAAGGGGTTCAATACTTATCAAAGGCAAGATATTTTACCTTTTCATTTTTAATTAATTTGTAAAAAAAAAAAAAAAAAAATATTCTAAAAACATCTTTTCACTTTGTCATTATGGAGTATTTTGTGTAAATCAGTGACAATTTTTTTTTTTTATATATAACCCATTTTTCATGCAGGCTGCAACACAACAAAATGTGACCAAAGCTGAAGGGT
>NC_140969.1:94429280-94461780 GCF_056783735.1 Eptatretus burgeri
TTTCGCCGACCTCGGAAGGATGACAGGCTGAGTCAACCCCCTGGTGTATTAATTCAGTGGCCCAACGGGGCTTGAACTCAGGACCTTTTGGATTCACTGATAGATCCTGTAAAAACTAAATGTAATAATATCCTAAGGGTCGTAGTTTAACTGCCACATACATGGGCATATTGAAGAATACACAAGACAACGTGGATTGTTCGACAAGATAAACCCATCCAATGAGTTTGGGGGAAGAGGTGTCATTTCCTGGGGCACTCTGGGTATCAGTAATGTCACAACAATGGCATCGCCTTTCTCACCACACTCAGCACGGCATATCCTCAAGAGCAATTTTCTCCTCCGCATGGATGCCAACCTAAGGGGATTGTCCATGCTCTTATCCTTTTACATGATTAACGTCAAGCAATGAAGCAGAACATATCATTTTAGTCTTTGATATGACTGGGCTGGGGTTTGAACTGCCGACCTCCCAGACTCGGAAGAATGTCCCTGCTCTGATGGCCTACCGACCCATACTTAACCAGCGTAGCGAGTCTGCCCAACACGACTTGAAGGTCTTTGTCATGCATTCAACCACAATATGCTGCTGTGATGATCAGGAGAATATTTTGAAATAAAATAAATGTTGAACTTCCTTGAACTGTTGTGTCTCATTAAAACAATATTTTTTTTGAACGCCCACAACAGTTCTTTTTCATATCCTGCAAATACTCAGACTCTGATTGATGTTCCATATTGCACCAAGCACAAAATAAAAGCATTTCACACCATACTTTGGATGATGAAAAGAGGATTATGGAAATATTTAAGATTATTCAGCAGATTATGAAAGCAGAGCATTCTGGAATTCGCTATCAAAAATATTTTTTCACATCTTGAATTGGCACATCTATCTTATCCAGCTAACGGGGAGAGTCAACCCCACCTGGTATTAATTCAACAGCCAAGTGGGATTTGAACTCAGGATGCTAAGATCCCAAGCCCACCACCCTAACCAACATCAGGCAGACATCTGTCATCTATTATTGTAATGTGGAGTTGGGCATTCTCAGCTGATTTTGTGATCTTTACAAACTCGTACATTGCCGGTGTTACATTATATGACGTCAAAATGTTGAAGCTGTGCATGATACCATTCACAAAACGACCTGACATGAAAATGGTGGTGTAGTTGCCAATTTCAATCACTAATAGGTCTTCTGAGCACACCTCCATTGACTACAAGGTAAACATGTACCTTGCGTCATCGTCCACATCATCACTACACATTGAATTCCCGTTTCTACCAATACACATTCCAAAAATATTGTACATTTTGAGGTGAGACATCTACGAACCCTTCGGCGACGGGTACCCTGCTCGTAGATCATAATGCTTTGTCTTTTCATGTCAAATTGCGTTCCTTTGTTGAACAGTTGGTCATGAGGGATGTGAAAGTAGATTTACCATCTGCTTCCGTGCACATGGCAAATCTTCATCATTTCTCCAGGGAATGGGGTCTAAATGGTAGGATAATCTAATTTGTCAAGCATATAATTGAGGATTCTTTGGAATCTGAACGGACTCTGGGAAGCGAACACAATAGGTATCGAAGCAGATTTTGTCATGGGGAAAGATGCGGCAACCAAAGATATAAAAATTAAAGTCATAACACATACCGACCGGCACAGTGCCATTTGAAATCAATGCCTACCATCAGGTTTACCTCTTACTAATCAACCTTGTAAATACATACATTAAATGTCTGAATGACTGAATGACTTCTCATTCATAAGGATAGCAACCAAATGTATTACAAGTCAAGCGAATGTGGAATTTTCAAAATGACATTTGAATTCCAACAATGCCTTTGGTGCATGCGCTGTGCGTGTGTTTTCAGTGACTCGGTTCTGCTCATGCCTGGTGTTGGCTTAACGGTTAGGGTGGTGGGCTTGGGATCCTAGGATCCTGAGTTCAAATTCCATTCGGCTGTTGAATTCATAGCAGGTGGGGTTGACTCTGCCTGTCATCCTTCCAAGGTCGGCAAAATGAGTGCCAGCATGCTGGTATCCTGTGTCGGAGTGGTGACCCATCCAGGATTGTGCCCAATAGCCAAGGAGATTGATTCGGCAGGACCAACGCTCTGCACAGAGTATGGTCCCAATGGATGGATTGATGGTTCTGCTCACCGAGCACTTTTAACCTGCCAACCTGCTATTACTAGCATGACATCTGTATTTCGTGGAGTTGCCACAGGCCTGTGATCTGGCAGGGCTATTCCTGCACCATTTATCACATAGTATAATTCAAGAAGTGTCGATTTATGTTTTGCATGTTTTTTTTTTTTGTATTCAGACTCTAAGCTCGTGGAAGAGCGAGAACACTGAACACATCATGATGCAACAGAAAAAAATGGAAGAGCATAAAGAAAGGGGTGGGGGGGGGCACCAACAGCAGAGCTGAGGGACGAAATAGAGGGAGACTTTGACAAACAATGTATTTGGGAATGAATGAGGGGTCGTGGAGGAGGCATGGGGTGGACAAGATGGATACAGGAGCAAAAAATCAGAAGGAAATCTGAAACAATTAAGAGGTGGGTGGTTTAATGAGAGTATAAAAATCATAGTTTTGGATTGGAGATGATCTGGCAGTGAACTTGAACACCTGTGGGGAAGAATGAGATTGAAGAGAAGGTGGAAGTTGATGCCACAGGTGGGGAAAAAAGAGGAACGACTGAGTGGAGATGAGCAGTCATTCTGGATTTTGGCAGTTTCACCAGAAGGGGGTTGATGTTCGATCGCATGTGCCCTGCAGAAACTGGGGAGGGGGGGAATGGAAAGAGCAGAGGGTGCAAGCCGAGAAAGGAGGTGGTTGAAGACAGACTACCAACCTGTCCGGAATGGTAAGTGTAGTTTGCCCAACAAAGATCATGGTTGATAGTGAAACCCAGGAGTTTGAATGACTGAACTTCCACAAGCGAATTGTTTTTAAAAAGTAGATGAGGGAAGGGGGTATGCCAGACAGTCCTTTCAGAAAGACATAGTGAGTGTGATATTTGTCAGTATTGAAAGACATATTCTAAGTGTTTTGTCAAGTCTGAAGAGAGGGAAGAGGTTGCATCCTGCCTGTCTGAAGGACGAGGAACATCACGGATGTTGGAGTCATCAGCAATTAGAAAAAGAGGATTTTCCAGAGAGTCAGAGAGATCACTGATGAGGATCAGGAATAGGACTGGGCACAGAATACTGCCTTGTGGCACTCCAGCCTTGAGAGGGAGAGGAGGTGGAAGGATTCTGTTGAGAGACACACGTTGGCTACGAGGATAGAGGAAGTCAGTAAGCCATGTGTGGAGTTGGCCTCGAATGCCGTAGGCAGCGAGTTGGAGAGCAAGTCAGGATGTCAGATTGTAGGCTCTGTCGGTATCGATTATACTGGTGGGCTCATAAAAAATATGCATATTGTACGAACAATTTTTTTTGTTAACGCAGGTTCCATTCATGATGTACACATCGTTGATGCACGGTAATTTTTGAAAGTATTCTCACATGGGACTTACAATTTTCCCCATGATGAGAATGGTTATTTTACTTCCAACTTCAACTTGTATTGAAAAAGATTTTGTTTTAAAGTGAGATCAGTGTTGGTAATCGGCACCGGCTGGTATCGCCATCAAGGATCACTATGACTATTGTAGATCGCTGGACCGGTATGACTATACCGGTGTCACTTTCGTGGATCACCGTTTGAGTAATCAGCACAGGCTTTCTAAAGTACACCCAATTCATATAAAATGACTAATAGACAATTGCTTTAAAAACAGCCACGAGGGCAAAGAAAACCACAATTGAGTGTATGGTACTCGGATGCTGAGGGTTAAAAGTTAAAACCTACTGTATTTCGTGGCATATCTTGATGTCATATTGTTACGAATCTGGCAGCCATGAGCACTCAACATTCAGGTCCCTGAAGCTCAGTTATTTTGTTAAGTATATGTGTATAGTTAGAATCCATCCACTGTGTCTAATGGGAATTAAGTGTACGTGTGCTACGGGTTATTTTATAGTTAGGATTTTTACACCACCAACAACAATGGCATCCTCCCTGGCTTCCTTCTACCATCGGCCTTTCTGACGCGCATACGTGCCGAGCGCCTGTGGGCGGAGTTCCATTGGCAACCGACGCATTGGCTCCACTCCAGGGTCAAGCAAGACTTGTTGTCTTCAGCCAATGGGCAAAGCGTGAGCGACGTATGTCGCCCGAAGAAGGAGGAATGCCTCTCAGGGGGGACGGGCCGCGAGGATGCTCGCCATGCCCCCCCCCCGGATGAATCACAAACGGCGAGCGGATCGCCTGACTCCAACCGGCCAATCCGGAGGCGAGTTGCGTTGGGGGAGGGGGGGGGAGTGAAGAGAAGAGCGGGTGTGCGCAAGGAGGTCGTCTTTTTTTTTCCCCCCTTGAGCCTGTCCCGCGGATTGCCTGTCTGCGAGTCTGTCCCGACAAGAATCGCTTTCCTGACTTGTCTGCTAGCGCTCCCTGTCTTGCCGCGTGCCAGACGAGCGTGCTGGAGCCCGACGCTGCCCTCCATACCCGGTGCTTGCAGCGGCATCGAGTTGCGGGTTCAAGTCCCGCCGAGCCGGATCATCAAGGGCCCCATGAGGCGGGAAGGTCCAAGCTCGCATCCTTACCTCCAGCTCACCTTCCCTCCGAGCTGGGGGTATCAAAGGCTGCGGCCATCATTTATTTTGGGGTGGGTGTATCTGTGTGTGGGCCCGTCTTCAAGTAGAATTGTGTAAGTACTTTCTTTTGCTCATTGTACATTACATTTCTTATTCGGATAACTCTGCCATTTGTGTGCTTCCCTCCCCCCCCCCCCATTGTAAATAAACCCCCTCTTGTTGATTGTCCCAGCTTGTCCTTGTCCTTTCTGCCATCGGTTTTCCGCGCTGCGAACAGGAATTAGGAGGCCTCATTCTTGCCGTAATTGTGCAATTGGCCGGCAGGGTTCTGGTACTCTCCGCTCGGGGTACGACTCGGATCCGGCTTGGTAACGGCCCGGATCATGCAGATCCTGCCAAGGGTGAATTTCCCCGGTCGTTTGGACGACGTGGGTAATTAGGTATATTGGAATTGCCAATTGACCCTACCCCACGTGGTCGACCTATTGGCGATCTTCGGTTCGATAAGGGACCCGTGACCTTTCGGATTTATCTGAAAGGTACGACCTAAATTCCGGGTGTTCGGTGGAGCCGACTCTACTGCTCCCCCGAGCGGTCGTGCTCGCCACCGAGACCTGGCCTCACAACAATATGTTCCACTGGTCCATGTGTAACTGACTGCATCAAATCTCTTTAAATCGTGTAGTCCATTTACGGAATTTAGAGTGTAAATATGTTTCTTCGATTTGTTCAATGTTCATATCACAGCTCAGTATATTGTTACGGTTGTGGAAATTTACAGAACACCATTCAGGTTCCCCAGAGATCAGTTATGTCGATAAGTGTGTTTTCCAGGTTAGATTTCCCCACCGATGTATAACGGGATTTATTCGTTTACCGGGCTGTGCATCTTTGAGTTAGTCGTTATTCTTTTTCTATCTTTATCCCCAAACAAACAACATCTCCTCTCCATCATCTCCACAAACAACAAGTCCTCACCATCATCTCCACAAACAACATCATCTCCTCACCAACATCTCAACAACAAACAACATCTCCTCACCATCATCTCCACGGCGCTGCCATCTTTTCACCAACATCTCCACAGGCGAACACGATGTCATCCTCGCAGCGGCAGGGTGTTTTCAAACACGGCCGCGTTGTGAGAGTGCTCTGAAACACGTCCGCGCATGACTTGCCGAACGGATCAAAATGACGAAAGGGGCGGAGCCAACTGGGGGTGAAGGGTCGAAGGTGAAAGACCAAGCGCCCCCCCCCCCAAACCCAATAAAAAGGCGGGCTGAAACGCCGAGAAGGGTTGGTGAGAGAGTTGGGCTGGGCCGTTACAGTCCAGAGAGTCGAGCCTGCAGTGGAGTTTGGAGTCCAGTGGAATGTGGAGTCCAGTTCAGAGGAGTCGGTGTGGAGAGCACCAGAGTTGGTCGAATTGCAGCCGGAGAGAAGTTGCCAGCCAGCTATATAATGGTCCGAGCGAAGCTGAGGAGTGATCGGGCTCTTAAAGAGCATCAACTCAAAAAGAGCAAGGCCCGTTCACTCCTCTGAAGCGTCGTCGGTCAGGCCCGATCGACCAGGCCGCGCTGCTAGGCCCTGGACCAACCGAACTGCCATTACAATAGCTGCCTCTTGGACAACCGAGACATACGGAGGGTCGCCGACGAAAAGACGAATAATTAGGTACATCTGCGCGAATAATTAGGTACATCGACAATTCGGCGATCAACCCTGTAGCGCGTGGACAGAAGAGTTGGCTGATTTATGGTGTGGTTAACAACACCCGTAGCTGGGTTTCGGCATTGATCCGAAAAGCTGCGACTGGATTTCCACGTTCGGTGGGCGCGCGCGGCCGCAATCGGGATAAAGGCGGCCGTCCGCACACCGGAACGGGCAAAAATCCACAAAAATATCTTCCCATTATTTATTTTTCATACATTTTTTTTTTCGGTATACCAGTATAATGGGTATATTTAAAACTAGTGAGGTACCCATGCTATGCATGGGAGGAGCTGGACAGTCGGTTTGTAAAGGACTTGGGCAAAAAATGGGGAAGAAAAAAAAAACTACAAATGCCGCATCCGCGAATGTCATGGGTGGAAACCCTCACATTATTTCCTGATTCTGCTTTAAACTCGATCTCTCTATATTTTCATTAAAAACAGCATCATTCCAATTACAAATGAATACTATTTCATTAATTTAACAAAATACAGTACAATGTTACAAGTACATCTTGGTTCGCATCACTCAGCTGACTCGCTTCGCAGATATAGTTCATTTTGAACGTGTCCCAGATTGAAAAAGCTAAATAAATGTTAAAGTGCCATTTTGTGTGGCAATAACCTGCTACAATCGGGGGGGGGGGGGGGAGGGTTGTGAAAAAGTATGACATTTGGACATCTTGAGTTAGATGCTCCATGGAGAGTTTTACAAAATGGGTCCTGGCAATTCATCAGATCCATAAATGATAGAATGTACACAATTTATTTACTTCCAATCCTATGTGAATACATGTCCTTGTACATGTGAATTGAAGATTGTTCATAAATCCCAGATATCTGAAATGGCTATGTTTGGAGCAATGCTGAGTTGCAACTTCAGATATTGTCTCTGAAGTTGTGATATTTTCCATCGTTACCTTGATAAAGTTGTTGCAGTCGAGCAGGTATGGCAAATAGTGGAGGTAATTGGACTTTCCTCTTGGAGCAACAAAGTGGAAAATGTTAATAACAGGAATAGTGTATTTTTTCTGTGAAATATCACTGCAGTATCGTGGCTGAACTCATTTGGCATTCATCTTTGTGATTTTACTCAGGTGAGCTTATATGACCGAGCAGTGTCAGTAGGTGGGTAAGTGAGCGAGTGAGTGAGGAGTCGGTCAGTCCATAAACACTTCAGTCATTATTGCTTGAACCAAACACACAATTTTGATGAAACTCGGCCACGAGCTTCACATCTGATGCCTAATGAAGGTGTATTGACCGCATCAAAATCTGCACTCATTAAGGGGGGTCTATGTGGGAGTGGGGGAGGTGGTTTGACCCCCCCAAAAGTAGGTATTTCCTCTCTTGTCCGAAAAAAACACGCACAATTTCAATGAACCTTGACAACCTTCATCACCTGTGATGTACCAAAATTTCTTCACGACATGAAAAAATAATAATAATAATCAGGGTCCACGAGGGTTTGAGTGACTGTTCCTCCTGATCCAGGTGAACTTGAGGACTCCCACTCCTATTTTTTATGTGGGGAGGATTAACGAGTGTATTTATGTTAACGGCCACCATGGTGCCGTTAGCTCGACTGTTTAGAGGCGAATGTGTGACGTGAAGCCTGGTTAACGTCCCTCTGGGGGACACCACAGACACTGATTAATTATCCGGCCTGTGAGACACCGAGAAGAAAGTAAATACCTATGGATTATTTTTTTTAATGCCGTGAACAAACTTTGATACATCACGGGTGATAAAGGTTGTGGTCAAGTTGCATTGAAATTGTGTGTGTGGTTTCAGAGAAGAAAGCAAATACATATTTTGGGGGACAACCCCCCTGTAGAACCCACTGAAACCCCAATTTTTTTTTTAATGTCATGAACAAACTTCAGTACATCATGGGTGATGAAGGTGGTGGTCAAGTTTCGTCAGAATTGTGTGTAGTTTATGAGATGAAAGCAAATGCATATTATGGGGGGAACTCCACCCCCTCCCCTCGGAGACACCGGAAACACACCCTTAGACCCTGATCTTTTTTATTTATTTAGTTTTAATGGTGTGAACAATCTTTGGTACATCACGGGTGATGAAGGTTGTGGTCAAGTTTCATTGAAATTGTGTGTGTGTAGTTTCGTTTGAGAAGAAAGCAAATACAAATTTTGGGGGCTAACACTCACCCTCTACAGCCCCTTCAAGCCCAATTTTTCTCATATCATGAATAAACTTTGGTACATCATTGGTGATGAAGGTTGTAGTTAAGTTTTATTGGAATTATGTGTGTCGTTTCTGAGAATAAAGCAAATACCTCTTTGGGGGGGAGGGAGCCCCCCAATAAGCTCCCTATATATATATATATATATATATATATATATATATATATATATATATATATATATATTAAAAAAAAAATTTATGCCATGAACAAACTTTGGTAAATACACGTTGATGAACATTGTAAAGTTTCATTGAAATCGTATGCGTAGTTTCAGAGAAGAAGTTGCAAGTATTTGTGGATGTATGGATGAACGGACCGACGGACTGATGGACGGACAATGTGCCATCCCATATGCTCCCCAGAACTACGTTCCAGGTGAGCCAAAAACGAAGACCCTCCCACATCTCAAAACTTGTGAAAGGAGGGAATAACCAATTAGCTGTCACCTAATCAATTGTACCCAGGTGACTAGGATTATATAAACAAATTGACTACTCCAGTGCTCTTCCAGCCGAAGAAGCTCCATAAAGCAACCATGAAAGATTGCCCAATGTAAGCCCTTTGCTGTTTCACATCCTTCCTAGAGTTCTTCCACAGCTGTAAAAAAAAAAAAAAGTCACAAATAGGACACTCATGAGAATCCCAATGCTACACACACCCCTCAGCTGCCAGACCGGTTTCATCGCTTGTTGGCGAATCATCAGTGATAGCGCAGACAGAAATGCATACCAACGAGGCTCCCTTGCATGTACCACGTGAAAACGTCAAAAACATTCAACATTTAGATAAAAAGACGAAGACCCACCCACATGTCTCACCTGTGAAGGGAGGGAATAACCAATTTGCTCTCACCTAATCGATTAAACCCAGCTGGCTCGACTAATCCATCGTTTACAGGGTGAATCAGAATAATGTATGAACACTTTAAAGCGCTGTATTTGGTAAATGCCATGATTCATTTGGTTGAAAATTTTTGCATATTATATTGTTGGGGCAAGTAAAGTATTTCTAATTTTTTGCAGGGAAACCCCTGTCTGATCCACATGGAAAACACTCAACTCACATTTCGGCAGAGGAAAACCATCGCAAAGTGTTTATACATTATTCTGATTCACCCTGTACACACACACACACACACACACACACACACACACACACACACACACACACACACACACACACACACACACACACACACACACACACACACACACACACACACACACACACACACTCCACATTTTATCAAGATTGTGTTGCAGTTTTGCAACAACGTACCTCAACTCACTTACGTGACTTGATCTGCTTCTGATGAGGAAAACGCAAGTTATGCCTGCTCGTAAGTCTTGTACTGAAGGTGACATCGTTTTTTTCACCCAAATCCCATGAAATATTCTTTGCTTTTTTTGTGAGCTTTTTTTGTTGCCCGTCCCTCCGACAAGGTGGAAGACGTGGGACATAAAAATGAGCTCCGTCCAACGGATCGATCATCCGTCCATGTACTTTTGTGTACCTGCTATTTCAAAAACCATTGAACATTTAGCTCTCATATTGCAGATCTCTATGCCTCATGGCATTATCTTAACCTCATTAGATCACTGCTGTGATTGGCAGAATTATGTTACCAAGATGCAAAAAAACGTTGAACATTTAGCTTTCATATTACACGGATCTAGTCCTCATACCACCCAGAATGCGGGGTATATAGAGTATCAGCTCCTTGTCTGTCTGGCATAACCCTGGTATTACTGGTTATCCTTCAAGTCTGAGATTCCTGAGTACTGTACTAGGATTCAAGGCAATTAATGTTCTTTTGCTCACAAATTTTAATGCTTCCTACGCTTGTTATTGCATTAGTTTACTATTTTAGATCTTCACCAAACTTTACTGTTGGAAGATAATGGGATAGCTAAGAGAGGGTGTGCTTGTCTGACAAGATTTGATTTGATACACTTACCTTTGAGATGTCAAGTCTGAGTTTGATTCAATAAACTTTCAGATTGGTGTTTTACGTGCAGGAGGTTGTATCACAAAATGCTCTTTCCCTTGGATGGACCGAAATCCGAGTGTCACATATACTAGCATTAGTTATGGTGTCTTTCGTGAAGAGTATGTGGGTTATTGCCGGCACCTGAACAAATTATTACTTCGTGTCACCTGAAGTTGAATGTCAGGCTGTCTAGCTTATCTTTGTCCTTTTGTTTCATTAGGATAATGGCAAATAATGTCAAGATAATGAATATATGACCTCCAATGACAGCGACCATGGACCACTATCCAAATGGAGTGAAATGGAATTTGACAAGTACGCATTAACAACAGTGCTGGAGAGTGCCGTTTCTGATTAAATAATTCAACATTTGTAACACGGCTTTCAACCGTGACAAAACTCACTTATTCTATCACCATCTGGTAAAACCTTCCATCTACTTCTGAAACAAACCCCCTGAAATTTAGTCCCTAAAATGTTTGGGCCTCACCATCAGCAACAATCTCTCTTCAGCAAACCACATGTCTAAGTTGACCTCCAAAGCCAGCCGCTGGACTGGGCATCTTCAATTGTGCAAATTCCTTCCTTGGCAAATCCTAATTTTGAACAATGTTCAAGGAATTCATCAGCAGCTCAATGGAGTACTGCTCTTTGCTTTCGGCTGGTTTCCTTGCCTCATCCGTCACTTCTTAATATCATGGAGACCAAAGGTATCAAAAATCCTTGGAATCTCCTATGATGAAACTGAATCTCTGGGTCTATTATTCCCTCAACCGTACACCCCTCCCACCCCCCATGTTTCTGTAGGGCGCATGTAGTCTGCTAATAACCCACTTTCTGATGAAACTCCATAAATTCAGGGTCACTGCTCACCTACATTCTTTTGATCCTCTTTTTCTCTCACCTATGGGAACAGACTGAGGAAGTTGGTTCATCTCATTCCTCCCTCGAGGACTGATGAGATGGCTGTTCACCTCTTCATTGGGTTATTTCTCATCAATATCCATGATCTTTTCTACCCTCATGAATTCCTCCCAAACCCTCCTGTGACATTTCTCCCAAAAATGTCAAAGTTGAAAAAGGTAACACACACCCTGTTGGCTCTGGTACTTCTCGACCAATGAAAAAAACAAAATGGTTTGTTAAGCTGAAATGAAATTTGGCCACAACTCTTCAATCTATTTGTCAAATGAGGGAGAGCTATAATTGTACTTTCATAATACTCTCAGTAGTAAAACGCTTTCAAAGAGCATTGCCACTTAGCTTTGGGAGCAACAAAATGAAATAGTATCTTTTTGCTAATTGGATTGAACATCATTATCCTTTGTTCTGGTGGTGGCCTTGCATTGAGCAGTATTACAAAAGAAAGTACATGGACAGGAGAGAAATTTCTGAACAGGTAATATCAAGGAGTTAAACCCGGTGGTGGCTTAACAGTCAAGGCGGCCGACTTATAATCTTAAGGGCCCGAGTTCAAGCTCCTGCTGTACCATAAATAACACCAGGTGGGTCCACTCAACCTGTCATCCTTCCAAGGTCGTCAAAATGAGTACCAGCTTTACTGGGAAGAAAGAGCCATTCGAGTCTCCTGCGTGAGAGTGGTGACGTGCTCAGGGTTGTGCCGTCTTGCCAATGAAAGTACCCCAGAAGCCCTGTGCACCTGATGGCATGAAAGGTACATTTCGGTTATGAACAAGGGACTTCGAAGCAGAGGGAGGCTATTCAGCCCATCATGTCTGCGCTACAGATGATGGAGATAAAGGTTAAATAACTCATGACGAAGATTCAGGTTAGGTAACTCATTAAAGGCAAGAACAAATCAATTCAATAATGATATGCTGGCCATTGATTTGTCAAGTCTGAGTACAAATCTCTGTTTTTATTTCCTTGTGATACATCAGTGGCACTGTTTACAGGAAGTATTTTGTCTTCATCTATGGACTTTGATCTAACCAAATCTACCATTGGAGTTTAGGTTCCATCACAGCTGTGACATTGCATCTCAGATCATGCGATCCTTTTGATGGGGGTTGTCCTGTGTGTGTTGTCAAAGTGGGACTTCAAGGCCAAATTTGCTGTCCTGAGTTCATTCTATATTTTGCTTTACCTATCAGATGCAAATGAAAATGAGCCAAATTGTCTTAACATGAGTCTTAGTCTTGCGATTTATCGAGGTAGCATTCTTCAGAGCACTTACCAGGGAAACTAAAGAGTAACTTTTTTAATAAAGCCAAAGTAACTTCAAAAAAATTTAAAAAGTATAATTTAGCCAATGATAATGATGGATACTTTGTTCATTTACCTGTATACTCGGTGTATATTGTGCACCTTCAGGGCAGAAGATCCTTCAACACAGCAGCTCCATCTTGCAAACTGTAGTTCTCTTGAACCCCACAGAGGCGACTGTTTGCCAAGAGGTGAGATGTCTCTTTGGGTTTATGACAACATGAGTCTGAGTTCTGATTTCTCGCACCAGTTAAAACGTGTCGTTCTCAATGCTCCAAATAACTTGATGTGTGCCAAAACAGGTTTAAATGACATAGGAATGAGGCTTGAAAATATTTTTAAGCAAACTTTTCATTTGTCTGTTGCAGTGACATTGCACTTTAAATAATTATCATCCACAAATTTATACTGTGCCTTCGTTGCCATTGAAATGTGTTTGCAAGAGGCACGACCATTACACAATGTGGCATATGAATAATGAAGGACTTACTTCCTGAATTGTCATACCGAAGAAGATGAAATATATACTGTGACGATTGTGAGCCAGCAGGACAAAGGACAAAGGACAAAGTGCATCTACATATGAGGCCCGGCGAGGAGGAGTGATGTAAGCGACATTTTTTTTAATGATATGATGATGATAGGCTCGGATGATAGGGGAAGGGTTAAAATAGTGCTATATGGCATTAACTCCAAAATGGCTGATGGGTCCCTTACATCACTCCTCCTCGCGGCGCCTCATATATTAAAGCTAGTTATGCCTTATAATTCTTTTTCGCTGCTAGGATATGTCGTATTCAATGGTGGAATGGATCCACTATTCCCGGAATTTTCCAGTATTGTATCACTTACGAATAGCGGGGTCAGAGAGAGAGAGAGAGAGAGACAGAGACAGAGACAGAGACAGAGACAGAGACAGAGACAGAGACAGAGACAGAGACAGAGAGAGAGAGAGAGAGAGAGAGAGAGAGAGAGAGAGAGAGAGAGAGAGAGAGAGAGACAGAGAGAGAGAGAGAGAGAGAGAGAGACAGAGAGAGAGAGAGAGAGAGAGAGAGAGAGAGAGAGAGAGAGAGAGAGAGAGAGAGAGAGAGAGAGAGAGAGAGAGAGAGAGAGAGACAGAGACAGAGACAGAGACAGAGACAGAGACAGAGACAGAGACAGAGACAGAGACAGAGACAGACTGAATCAAACCCCCCTAACTTGATCAGGCAGCAGGGCCCAAATCGAGTCCCATCACAGCGCTTTCTGCATGACTTGTCAGCAACAAGTGTTGCCTGTCACACGAGCTCATTGTCTTTACCCCGCTGATCACCAGTCAGGAGGTTTGCAGCCAAGAATATTTCATTCAACCAAAGAAGCACATAGACCCAATGACACGACGCTGTTGTCATGTCCATAAATTACACCAACACATCACCTCCAAACTAGGAGGCATCAGTATGGTCCTCAAGCCTTTGCAGACTGAGATTTAAAGCCTATGGTCACAAATAGATGAAAGCAGAGATGTCGATCTAGATGTTGCCCTTGTTGTGGGCTCATCAGAACAACATATATCTGATCGTTTATTCGTGACAACAAGTTAGGGGGTTCGATTCAGTTTTATTAATGAGCCTAATATGGTCACGAATAAGTGATCAGCAGTATGCCTGGTCGGCAGACCTCTTGTATGTGTGTGTGAACGTAGGTGTTTGTATCGGTGTCGTTGTATTAGAGATAAACCTCGTACAGAAATTTAATCAGCAGGAATATATTCCTGTGTGGGGCTTGCGTGAAAAAATTCTGACTCAACCCGGGACTCGAACCCAAGGACCTCATCACTGATGTGGTGACAGGCCACTGAGCGATTGAGTCTTCGAATACCCTCAGAAATTTCTCACACAAACACTGCAAGCTTTATGATGGCCGATGTCTCGCATGCCTACTGGGCAGACGCCGTGTGTGTAGGTGAATGTGCATTCGAGAAAAACCTCACAGAAGTGATATATATATATATATATATATATATATATATATATATATATATATATATATATATATATATATATATATATATATATATATGTGTTGTAACGGATCTGGAAACAATATGCATTCAACATACAGATGTCCCAAAAGTCAGTTATGTCATTAAGTATGTGTGTAGTTAGATCCCCTTCCTTTTGCCTAGTGGGAGAATCAAAGGCGTGCGTTGCGATTTCTTTTAGTTAGGTTATTACATGTAATCAGCCATCTAACAACCATCCCATCTGCATGACCCATCGACCCATCACAATCCACCACCAACCAGCTGCCTTCTCGCACCCTGACGTGCCAAGGCAAGACCTCGCGGTTCCGGTTTATCCACTCCCACAAACGTTGTGGCTCTTTCACGATGGCCTCTGCAACATTGATACTGTTGCTCGTCAAGTATGAACCCACGTGGTAGAGTGACTGGGGTTTCCCAGCATGGGCCAAGGCCCTACCCCGGAAGGGTGGGCCGTAGGACCCTCTCCAATCAAAGGCGAACAGTGAGGTGTGTTTCTCCAAGGGCCCCTCCCTGTTGAGGGAGGTTAAAAAATCCCTGAGGACTCTCTGAGAGCAGAGTTTTGGTGGGTTTTTGCTGTCACGAAAGGGGTTTTTGCTGTTACGAAGGGGTTACGAAGGTTGTTACGAAGGGGTGGTAACAGTGGTTGTTACGAGGGCTGTCACGAGGGTTGAGCAGAAGGTCGTCGAGGCGGCGAACGTGTTTCTGCTGGCCCTCCACAAGGAAGGAAAGAGCGACCCCGACCCCCCTCCGTGGACCCCGGCCATTCACCACCCGAGCTCTGCCACGAACCTCGAGTCCCAGTATCAACGCTGCAATGGCCCCTGCCGAGAAACCCCAGCCACTCTTCCACCCGGGTTCATACTTGACGAGTAACAATATCAATGTTGCAGAGGCCATTGTGAAAGAGTTACAACGTTCGTGGGAGCCGAGAAACCGGAACCGCGACATCTTGCCTTGGCACATCAGGGTGCGAGAAGGCAGCCGGTTGGTGCTGGATCATGATGGGTTGAGGGGTCACGCAGAGGGGATGGTTGTTGTATGGCTTGTTAGATGTAATAACCTAACTAAAAGAAATCGCAACACACGCCTTTCATTCTCCCACTCGACAAAAGGAAGGGGATCTGACTACACACACACTCAACGACATAACTGACTTTTGGGACATCTCTATGTTGATGCAAATGGTTTCCAGATCGGTAACAATATATAAATATAAATATATCCTTGTAGAAACAAAATTTTGGTTGGATAAAACGAAGTAACCATATCATATTAATGACAAATGTATATATTAAGGGGAGCTGTTCTTATTTAGGTAACAAATGGATTTTGGACATGAAAGTACAGTGCATATTTTAAAAAGCCTGACAGTATGTAGATTTCAGGAAACTTGTGCAACTGTGGCATTGATCAACTGCGATTGATTAATCAATCTCATGTTTGTGTGGCTTTGATTGATTAATCGCAAGTGAGTGTGGATTATATTTAGAAAGAGTATACAGCTTTGACTGAGAAATCCAGTGCAGGCATGGGTTTGGCTGACCCATCCCGTGCAGACGTGGCTTTGGCTGACCCATCCCGTGCAAGCATGGCTTTGACTGAGCCACCGCGTGCTGACATGGCTTTGGCTGAGCAATCTTGTCCAGGCGTGGCTTTGGCTGAGCCATCCCGTGCGGGTGTGGCTTTGGCTGACCCATCCCGTGCAGACGTGGCTTTGGCCCAGCAATACTGTACAGGAATGGCTTTGGCTGAGCCATGCCATGCGGGTATGGCTTTGACTGAGCCATCCCGTGTGGACATGGCTTTGACTGAGCAATACCGCACAGGCATGGCTTTGACTGAGCCACCCCGTGTGGACATGGCTTTGACTGAGCAATACTGCACAGGCATGGCTTTGACTGAGCAATACCGTACAGGCATGGCTTTGACTGAGCCATCCCGTGTGGACATGGCTTTGGCTGAGCCATCCCGTGCGGGCATGGCTTTGGCTGAGCAATCTTGTACAGGCGTGGCGTTAGCTGAGCCATCCCATGTGGACATGACTTTAGCTGAGCAATCCTGCACAGGCATGGCTTTGGCCGAGCCATCCCGTGCGGGTGTGGCTTTGACTGAGAAATCCAGTGCAGACATGGCTTTGGCTGAGCCATCCCGTGTGGACATGGCTTTGACTGAGCAATACTGCACAGGCATGGCTTTGACTGAGCAATACCATACAGGCATGGCTTTGACTGAGCCATCCCGTGTGGACATGGCTTTGACTGAGCCATCCCGTGTGGACATGGCTTTGACTGAGCCATCCCGTGCGGACATGGCTTTGACTGAGCCATCCCATGCGGACATGGCTTTGGCTGAGCCATCCCGTGCGGGCATGGCTTTGACTGAGCCATCCCGTGCGGGCATGGCTTTGGCTGAGCCATCCCGTGCGGGCATGGCTTTGGCTGAGCAATCTTGTACAGGCGTGGCGTTGGCTGAGCCATCCCATGTGGACATGGTTTAGCTGAGCAATCCTGCACAGGTATGGCTTTGGCAGAGCCATCCCGTGCGGGTGTGGCTTTGACTGAGAAATCCAGTGCAGACATGGCTTTGGCTGAGAAATCCCGTGCAAGCATGGCTTTTACTGAGCCATCCCTTGCGGACATGGCTTTGAGCCATCCTGTGCAGGCGTGGCTTTGGCTGAGCCACCCCATATGGCCATGACTTTGACTGAGCCATCCCGTGCGGACATGGCTTTGACTGAGCCATCCCGTGTGGACATGGCTTTGACTGAGCAATACCATACAGGCATGGCTTTGACTGAGCAATACCATACAGGCATGGCTTTGACTGAGCAATACCGTACAGGCATGGCTTTGACTGAGCCATCACGTGTGGACATGGCTTTGACTGAGCCATCCCGTGCAGACGTGGCTTTGACTGAGCCACCGCGTGCGGACATGGCTTTGGCTGAGCCATCCCGTGCGGACGTGGCTTTGACTGAGCCATCCCGTGCGGGTGTGGCTTTGACTGAACCATCCCATGTGGACATGGCTTTGACTGAGTGATCCCGTGTGGACGTGGCTTCGACCAGGTTATTGAGCATCTGCAAGTACTAACCTGATTGATCTTTTGCAAGCATTACTTTGATTGAATGACCTTTTGCAAGTATTTATTCCACTGAACCTTATGCAGGTGCGAGAGTTGATTACAAGCTTAGCACGGCACAAGTTGCTTGTGGCAACTGGCGTTCAACATGAACACTCTGGGGAGCTGGTACTGCAAGACAGTTGTCTCACACCTCAGACATGTCTTGATATTTTCACCGAGGAACAGGTAAGGGTAGTAGTTTAAACATTTCCAACAGTTTTGTTGTCATTTCCATCAGCAATACAGTAGTTGCATTTTTTTTATATCTTAACCAAACCAATTCACATTAATATAAAAAAGTTAATGAAATGGGCCTTTCTTGCAACTTGTTCTTTCAAATACGTGTTAGTCCTGTCGTAGTATACCATCATAATAAGACCGCCTACCTTGTCAGGTTAAGACTGTCAACGTTTTGAAGAAGATGCAAGGTACATGCAAAACATTTGTACCACACCCTTAACGACCAGGTGCACAATTTTATGAAGATTCATTTTGATCGCATCAGCAGTATCGGTTCATTCTTTCACTGAAAGGGTTGTAGCCTACATCATTGTTGCCTGTCATTTACCCATTATGTGACATAAGTTGGTGATAATTTAATAACATAATATAAATTACCATGTTTTGTGAATGCAAATGACTTTCAAACACAAAAAAAATCATGACTGTGATGCTAACATATATATATATATATATATATATATATTAAACCCCCATCTAACCAAAGGTAACAAAGTGAATAGATAACCATTTGGCATCATTATGCTAACAACCATTTGAACAGCTCTTTAATCAGCTGTAATGTGTCAACTTTTGTACTACATGAGACCAAAATACAATGTACATGAGTGTTGAACATGTAGAAAAATTCCATAACGAGATATAGTTAGCCTATAGAAAAATCGAGTTATCGACTTCTACTCACCGTTAAAAGTTGATTACTTCGTCCAGTCTGAGTGATGTCCCATGCAAATCCAGTCACGAGTTCAATAAGAAGCAAGAAAAAGGATGGCTGTAAAATGTCAAGCTGCCAAGCAAGAAGAGCGACAATGGTTGTAAAATTAAGAACTGCCAGGCAAGAAAAACACGTCACCCTTCCCTTCGAGCCTGGTAGTAGTGTCGGTCAAAATGATTGGTTAGAAACCAGATTAAAACCATGCCATTAAAGACTGCCATTGATTAGACGAATAAATGGAACAAAGTTCACGATGTAAAAGTATGAACAAATTGGCAACGATGAAAAGTACAACACCAGTCTATTCGCAGTCACGTAGGGCTCCACACAGTCAAAGACATGACAGCGTCCATAGAGTAATTCACTGGCACATCGATAAACATTTCAACATCCTGATCCCAGAACAATCTTCGAAACACAAACCAAAGCCGATCCTTGATATAATGAACAAACAATGCTCCTGCATGACAAGATGATCCCATCAAGTGTGGAAGTTGCAAACAAAGCACTGCATCCGGACATCGCGCTCAAACACAACCAGAGTTGGTGTCAAAGCCACCCAATGCTCGCCTGTTTATACATTTATCGTTTTTAAAAGACTAGTCTAATAATATATTTTTTTTTATAAAGCATTGCAGTGAAGTCTGATCACGATAATTTTAAAGCAATATATGTATTTGTATATTGTAATCAGTAAAAAATATTGTGATAGATAAAACATTAGAAAGGAAATAACTTTAACGTTGATGTGCGACAAAAAAAGTTAAGGTCAAAACAGGTCAAAAATTTGAAATTATTTTTTAATTTCAACTTCACTACATCAATAATATACCCCAAAGGAACCTCCCTGCCAAATATCAGCATCCTAGTACACATATTAAATGAATGGCAAGCTTCTAAATCACTTGCACCAAAAACTTTAACATTTTCACGCTCACGCTGACGCTCACGCTCATGCCTGGCGTATCGCTATAGCTCTCTGTTCTTCGAACAGGCGAGCTAAAAAGGACAAAGTCAGCATTGTTGATGAAGGTTTCAATTCCCAATGGCTTTGGACTTACTGCGAAAAAAAAACCAGGAAAACGACCAAATACCAAGATCTGAAGAATTAGGTCAAGAGGACTCAGAAATTGAAGAAAGCTGAAATTATACCGGTGACAGTGAGAGCTTCGGGAATGATGAACAAAACCCTTACCGTGTAATTAAAAATCATTCTGGGGAATATCACTGCAAACGAGCACAAGGGGAGGCTGTCAGGGGTTCAATGAAGATTTTGAAAAGAGTCCTTGGAACGAGGCTATGAGAACGAAGTTTCACAGTTTGGTTCATGAATCATGATCCTTTACTAAAAAGGAGGTGGAGATTTTGAGTTCTGGAAGAACTTCCTCTGACCTCCTGAAACCCACAAATAGGGATAACCAATCAGAGAGCAATACACTGTAGAGCAGCCTTCACACATCCACACTGACCCCTGCAAACTCTCTTCCAACCACAGCAAAATAGTTCCTGGCAGGTGTGAGAAGCCTCAGGAAGAGCTGTTCGCTTCACTTCCCAACCTCCATCCTCTTTTTTTGCATCCAACACCATTCACCAGGAGATGGAAGCCTGGGAACAGCTCAGTACCAACATCTCCGCCAACATCTGACCTGCTTGGTAAGCAGCTCTCTTAGTATGCTCCACACGTGCAGCCTGTGTTGGGGGGAGGCCATCCATCGGCCTGCCTTTCTGAGAGATTGGCTGCTTCTGGTCCTCATTCATCCTCACTTCAGTGCTTGCATGCCGATCATAGAGGAGCACAACAAAGCACTCCAGTACCCCCAGTGGTCATCAACTGTGCTGGGAGTGGCTACCAAAGCGTAGAATGTTGGTGTAACCTCATCAAATGCCTTCCACACTTCCCACACAGTCATCTGACCCCTGCTCGCAAAGGAGGATTACGATGTCACACCCACTGAATTCGTGTACAAATGGCCAAGACTTTGCATTTCTCAGGCCCAAGAGCACCTGCCGTCTCTTGGCCTGGGAGGTATCTGAAGCCTTTTCCTGTGGCAGAAACAACCCACAGCTCCGTGATACTGTGGAGTTGAACTCCTGCTATGGCCAACACCAGGATGTCAATGTCAACTCTGTGGATCATCACCTTGGAATAGCCATGGTTGACTGCATCTAACATACAGCATGCAGGAAAATTTCTGCCATTGCTACCAGGGGACAAACCTGCAATGGCCCTAGACCTGTAAATACTCATGAGAACATGCTCCAACGGTGTGCCATTTCCCATGCTTCTATCTTTAAAGACACAATTCTCACTCCAGTCTGCCGGACTATGAAGCAAATCGATGAAAAGTACATAATTCGTTGGATGGAATTGACAATCATTTGTGGTTATTATTATTTTTTTTTTACTTCTGGTAGGTGTGCAAACCAGCGACACTGAGAATATCCACCACCCGTGAAACTTTGTGCTTCCACCCACACAAGGCATTGTCGAAGCGTATTTTTGTACAACTCACATGTGCAGGAAAATAAAGTGGATGCATTAGTGAGGAGTCCCAGGTTGGGTTTGTCAGGGAATTCAAATTGTTTTTATTTTTAGATCCTCGTGGAGGATCTCCAAGTCTTACTCACGTTGTTGTTCTTCATTTTCTTCTTGCGGACTTTTTTGTTTCACAACCTCCAGTTTTCATCGAAACTTCCTGAAACTTGGCGTATATATGTAAAAATACCCTGCGCAGACAGTAACCATCTCCGATTTTGAAAATTCCTCCTAGAAAAAAGTTATGATGTCAAAATATCTCCGCTAATGGAAATCGCATAAAAAATTATCTCCTGAACTAGGCAAGCTTTTTGAATTCTGTTTGTGGGAATCGAACAGGGCATTAGCAGAGATGAATTACCGCACATATGATACATCACTATGACGTCATATCAATTTTTATGACTTCATTCATATTTTTTGACATTTTTTGTTTCACAACCCAGAGTTTTCATCGGATCTTCATGAAACTTGCCATGTATATGCAGAAAGCCCACGCACAGGCAGTAACCATCTCCGATTTTGGAAATTCTTCCTAGAAAAAAAAAGTAGACATCATAATATCGCCGCTGATGGAAATCGCCTACACCATTATCTCCGAAACTAGGCAAGCTGTTTGAATTTTGTTTGCGGGAATTAAGCCGGGCATTAGCACAGATAATGTATCGCAAACCTGATACATCACAATGACATCATATTCGTTTTTATGACGTCATCATTAAGAGGACGAGAATCTTAGCTCATTTGAGCTTGTTTTCCAAGATTTTACTTTTGACAGCATAATAGTCACGAACTGTTCAGACTATTTTATCAGTTCAGACTATCAGTCAAGATTTTACTATTCGCGAAGGTTTCTCGGTGGAAAAGTGAATTAAAGGAAAGTAATTATATGTTGACAGAATTAACTGAATGGTTTGTGTGATGAAGACCCTCACCAATCCTGGCCAAGAATTGAGGGGAGTCAACAGAAGATTTTCGAATATACGGTCAGTTTATTGAAGTTGCACAGCACTTGCAAGCGGAGGTGGCACAGGGACCAACCACAGCAGTCAGACCCTGTACCACACTAAAAGTCACACTACAAGACTTTCTTATATAAAACCTATTCTCAGGCAGAGAAAAGCAAGGCAAAGCAAGAAACAATTTGGCAAGTGGGCTTTCCACCCCTCCCCACGGCCTTTGGGTAAATCAGCCATAACAGAGTTCTCCAGCCGTTTGTTGCCACTCCGCACTGGAATAAACAATAGCCTGCAGAAGCGCTCTGGCAAGGCCATGGCTGGCTTGTTGATAACATTTTAACACATCGTAAAGCAAATTGTAAAACGAGGGCAAAAGCTTGGAAACACAATTTGAAGCAACCAGGCCAATGGTTTGAATCCAGACACCTGGTTAATGTAATTACTGAATGGTTAAATGAGTTAAATGTCAAAATATGGACAATATGTGGCTAATCAATACTCGTACCTGACATTCAGACCTGACATTTCCCCCTTGGCCACATTTCTGGCCATATTTCGACATCAAATGACATAATTTAAATATTCTTGAGCAAGCGAAAAACATCACTAACAACCAATTCGATTTTATAGCCAAAAATTAAATTTATAAAACCCCAAATGATTATATCACCCATGATCACCGTACCCTGTTCCTCGAGGAGAAAGATATTCGTGACACGAGTTCAATTTCGAGCGCTCATACAAACAAAGTTGAAGCACTCTGTTGAGCTGAAGAGAAGGTAGATCTTGGTAGGCAAGGGCTTGGGCTCGTTGCTGGGTTGAAGGTGATTAAAAGGATCAGAGAGGTGACCCAGAGTCCCAGCCGAGTTTGGCCCCTTGTAACAGCTGTTTTTGCAACAGGTTTGATTCACCAAGCCAGCTGTGCACATTGGATGCAGTCACGGTGGCTGCACAAGCCCCCAGCCGCACCACTGAACACATGTTGCAGGGGACTCACCGAGTGGCCGTCAGGGCCTTCGTTGTGTGTTGAGGCAGCCACAGCAAGTGCACGATGTATTTGCAGTGCAGCAATCCACGGTTCCACGCTTGCCTGTTTGGCCTGGCGACGCTGGACTTGCCCAACCTTCTTCTCAGTGGGGTTTTTTTTTTCACACCATTCATCTTATCTCCTTAGGAAGGCGGTAGTTTCATGGTCACGTGTTGAATGCCCAATCACCGAAATCTGGGTTCTCCCCATTGTCCAATCTTTTGGTTGAAGTTCTTCCAAAGCACCACTCACTGACGAAATCGTACATTGCTTTAAAGACTGCTTTCAACACTCCGAAACAAACAAAGCATCAATTAAACACCAATCAATAAACTTCATGGGTTCATGTATTTCCACAAGACTGGCAAAGGTTCTTACAAAATGCATTCAACTTGCATTATTTGTCATATCAATATTTTATCCCTTTCCTTGTTTTTTTTATCCCCCTTTCCAAAACAACATGCTAAAATATACAGAAATGTCACTTGTACGTATACTCAAAACATTCATCTCATTTGCTATTTCCATGTAAAAGAAAACAGTCTTTATCAGGGTTCCAATTTGTAATCAATAATTCTTTTCACCAAAAAAATATTCCATGATCAATACAAAAATATGAAAGTAAGCTACTTCTTTCAAGTACCGAATCCAACGCGATTCGATTTTTCACAGTTACCATTTTAACATTTGCAATCATTATCTGCTAAACAATCCACAGTTTCATTCACAAGCAGTTCCAGAGCAACTGCCATTATTTATTTATTTTTCCAGTTAACTTGGCACTTCTGTGCTGATGAAAGATGGTCAAGTCAGTGTTAGAAATACCTCAACTTACTTATGTAAACGTACAAGAAGTACAACTCAATAAAAATCATGCACTTGTCTAATTAATCAGAAGACAGATAACATCGGTAATATTTAAATTGGCTTGTAGCGTCATTGCACTTTTCAATAATATAATTTTTATTTTGACCGATTTAACATTTATTTCATGGTCATGTTTTCTGTACTTCACATAATTCTCGTTTATTCTTTTTGTTTGTATTTCCACAAATTGTAGATTCATTTTATTTAAATTACAGTCAGGTCAGTACCAGCTCCTAATCAGTGAGAGCAATACAGTTACAATATATGGTACAATTCCTAATTCCATTTAATTTATTTCATGATCGCTGTTGGTCTCGCCATTCTTTATCATTCCGCATTATGGTTATGTAAATACTATGTTTTTTTCCTTATAACTTGATTTCTAATATGTAGTGTTGACCAATCTGTCGATCAATTTAATAACAGAGACCCTTTTTCAATATTATGAAAGTACCTTAACTTAATATATTATTATTTTGATTCAATTCTCAGTAACTTTTTCCTATTCTCAATTAACAGATTATCAAAATCCTTCGGTAATGGATTCTTAATTTGCAATCACAAAACAAAAGTTCTTATTAATTATGACCAAAAGAAACATCATGGTTCGTTCCCAATGAGATATTTTCCCCCAATTTTCCTATTTTTATGAGCTTAGTCTGAAAGTAACTAACACAGTTTCCATACACTATCTCCATTTTTTTATGTATTTGACAACCAATCCGGTAAAAGGTGTGTGAAAATCACTTTTCTGATTAATATCACATACAAGCATTATCATGAGTATCACTTGTTGGTCCCATTGACGCTAAGATTATCCCCATCACTACCATTACAGGTCAAAACACACTGGTGTACCGTGTCTAGGTGTTCGCAAAACATTGTGCAGATCACACCTGTGTGTTCGGTTATCATAATTCACAAAATAGATTCCCAAATAATTCAAAGATAAGTTATTCACAGGAGTAATTAAACATGAGTAATTCACAGCAATATCATTGTCGTCACAGAGTGATTCTTTTGGAAGTCTTTCTCGGGCTCTGCAAACCCCCCCATGATGAGAGTTCCTCGCCGTTGTTGTCGGCATGGCGTCATTTGAGTTGCCAAGTTGCAGATTACAGTTTGGCTGCAGAGGGTCCATTTTGAAAACAGAAACTTTGATAAGATTGTTACAAAATTTCTCCAAACAGTTAAACAACACCAAAGGGTAACATTGTTTCATTACTTGATCAGCATCCATTTCTTTGTTTAGCCAATCTCTATCATCACTCCAGAACTCAATCAACAGTTAAATCTTTGACATTGACCATCTATCCACTTCTCTCTCACCAAAACAGCACACATGCTGCAATATCCAACTTACTTACACGAACCATCTATCACTTCCTCTGACCTTTTAAGTACAAGTCCATTTTCTTTTCAAATTAAAATAAATGATCCATGAATAACTGCTACTAGCATTATGACAGTGAATACCCTATACAAATCAATCCATCCATCCATCAAACCCTCTCTGCTGTCCATCTTTTAAGAAGAAAAACCAACTTTCCTTTCACTTGCTACAGCAAAACGCTGTTCATTCCATCCAACTTACTCTGACCATCTCGGCACTTGCGTAAATCCACTTTAAATACAAATCAATTCCTTGCTCAAAACAAACAAAGCATTTAAATCCCCCTTAACATCCAATCTACATTATTCCTCCAATCTTACTTAAACAGCCCCATGGTCTACCATTGTGACAATAAATAAAATTATCCGATTAAATCTAATGAATTTACCCTGACAGGTAGAGGCCCATATAAACACAACAGACATGTTTTTTTCTGTCCGTTTCCTGCACAGAAAGCTATGCAATGAATCTCAACGTATGAGGAGGCAATTAGGCTCATCAATCCTGTGTAATCATGGTGTGTGGTGTAAGTCCTTCTCCATGCTTCATTAGTTCGCGCTCTCTGGCGGCTTGTTTCACCTCCACCGCCGCTCCTTCCTTCCCGATCCATAAGTTGGTTGACATCAGAGAGCGTTTGGCAGTGTAATCTCTATATGCCTTGGCCACGTATTCATAATCCTGCCCTGTTTCATCGTAGCAGACAGTGAGTACAGTGCAAAGCCAATTCTATTCCTTCCAGATCGATGTCGTTGCTAAGCAACCATTCCTCTACATCCCATAATCCTCCGTGCCTCGGTCTCGCGTCGCTCACCATCCAAACTGTTGTCAACTGTTGGTAAAATTGTAAAAGCATCGCCCTCAACGCCATTCCCAAACAAGCAAAACAAATCCCGAACTTCCCGGAACCCAAAACCCTGCATCGGAAGCCGTGGAATAGGTTTGGAGAAGGAAGTACAGCACACAAAGAGCACGAATCTTCGCAGATACGGTGGCCGTGAAGATATAAAAAACGCATTTTAAAATACCAACTGCATGCGCATTTCAACACAATAGCTACCAAGCCATTAAACCTTGCTGGGTTGAGCAACCAGAAGATTACCTTCACAATGCCTGCGATAGCTCACCCCCCCCCCAAATGGACTTCACTTTCATCTCATCCCCGAGCTGAGCTGAGATTCAAACACATTGTGGAGAGGGTTGGCCCATCACATCACACCATTACCGTCACCACTGATGCATATGCTCACCTGCACGCACCACTCGCTCACCTTTTCTTTCGCACACCTCTCTCTAATTAACTATAAACCATGGAGGTTCAAAATGTACTAACATGAACACAAAACCTCCCTACAGCAATAAACACCAGGAGCTTCACAATCAATACCCCTCCAGTTCACCAACCAGCATGGCTACCGAAGCAAAACCACTCCACATTCAACCGTGTCATTTTAAAACACCTTCCATAAAACTCCCGACTGTGACTCCCTCCTTCAGTCAGGTATGCAAATCCACTAGGGGCAAGAACGAACAACCCCACGATTTAAAACACCTCTCTTGGCACAGCCCAGACGTTACACATGTGAAAACAGCAGACACTTTGTAACACCCACCAAACAAAAACAGATAGCTCCACTCCGGCGCCAACCGGCACACGAAGAACCCACCAAACACAGGCCGGCAAGTCATCGCCGGCATTCACCTCGCATCAATATCAGAATAGCCTTTGTATAGATACCGAGAAGCTCGATGTTCGGCCACGCCAGAAGTGACATTTTGTTTTCTTTTCCCTCCCCGGTGCCAACCAACAACACCAACCGGCCATAACATCCATTACCGCCCTCTGTCAAAGGATTGTCGCTCTCCATGTCCGAGAACGCGTGCACTCGTTCCCGAACGATAAAAATCGAGCAATCCTTTGGTTTCAATATTTTCAACATATATTTCTTAGAATCAATCTCGTATCCTGAATGTAATTCGATTCGGCCGCGTGATGACGTCATCACGCACTCACACGGGCATCGTGTTTCAATACGAATACAAATATTTTACAACATGTTAAAAGGTTCGTTTTTAATCGGAATTTTTACACAACCCTATAAAGGGCGTCCCCAAACCTTGTAAAATGTGCTAATTCATCTCGTAAACCCTCACGATAAGCTGTCCTTCGACGGGACAATTCCGTGCTTTCGTCGTACCTGTTAAATCCTACGGCACATCACGTGACTCACAAAAACCCCATAAATCTCAGTGTTTTTCCTCCAGATTTACGAAAATCAAGTATTGAACATGCTTAATGACCACAAAAAAAATGAAAACAGAATTGAAACTGACTTTAAAACGAACCCGTAACGTCGATCAGCCTTATGAAACATGCAAGGTGGAAACAGAACTGAATTTGAATATAAAAATCAAAATGATGCTCTGAGGAGACCATCCATTTATCACGTATGCAACGTACAGTGTTCAAAGCCAAAACAGCATACAGAGTTTATCGAACAATGAGAAAACCCGAGCCTTGGTCCATTTGACTACCACAGCTTAACCACAGCACGAGTACTGTCGGGAATTCTCACACATAATCTCCAAACTGTCTGCCGAAGTGGTTTAAATTATTTCATTCCCTATCGAGTTCACACACACACACACACACACACACACACACACACACACACACACACACACACACACACACACACACACACACACACCTCGGTAAAAACACTCTCAATGACATTCGCCCATCACTATGAATTAACAACACGTGCAGTCAGTCATCATCGTTTTTCCTCCGGATTTGGTGTGCGCATTTCACCTCCTCCAAAGTCTTCACATTTGCGATGACGACCAATCATTATCTCTATACAAACATACAAGTTGCTCCACACATACAAGTTCCAGGTTTGAACACTCAACTTGCGTCTAACACAAACTCAACCTTCCCACTCACATTGTATTCGCCTCCTTGCTCGTTTACCTTGTGTACGTCCTGTCTCAGCTTGTGACTCCGTTAGCCAAGCTGCTAACGCCCTCCAGGGTGTTTCATTCTGTCTCGAGCATCCTACTTTGCCCTCCATCAACACAGTGCTGACGGTGTGTAATATCTTTGGATCTAAGGACCCCGTTAGCGAGAAGGCATCCTGTCTTCCCGCTGTCCATGTTATCCAGCCCTGTACTCCCTTTATAAACCATCCATTTGGGTAACTATGTTCCTTGGAGAGTTATTCCCCATTGTATGTTCTTAACTTGTCACTAGCCTAAAGCTTTAGTCTTGTTTCCTTTTATCGTGCAGGATCAAAGTCCTGCTCTTCTCAATTGCCTTAAAGCTTTTCTCTCCTCTGAGGGACTTTGGACCCTCCCAACTATCCCAGGACTCTAACCTGCACTTACAGGACTCAAACCTGTTCCACCTGTTTCACTCGGACGTTCCTTGTCCTCTGACCCAAACCGGTCTCCTCAATCCAGCCTAATAGCCCCTATGCTCCTCCAACAAACCGCATTCGACTTTCCTCGTTTACCGTTACCAGTTCGTAACCCATGCAGACCCCGAGGCTGCGCTCAACGGAGATCCCTCCGGATCGTGGCGTTCAGGACCTGACAGTGTCCCATCTGGGGTGCCAGCTGTGATGAAGACCCTCACCAATCCTGGCCAAGAATTGAGGGGAGTCAACAGAAGATTCTCGAATATATGCTTTATTGAAGTTGCACAGCACTTGTAAGCGGAGGTGGCACAGGGACCAACCACAGCAGTCAGACCCTGTACCACACTAAAAGTCACACGACAAGACTTTCATATATAAAACCTATTCCCAGGCGGAGAAAAGCAAGGCAAAGCAAGAAACAATTTGGCAAGTGGGCTTTCCACCCCTCCCTACGGCCCTTGGGTAAATCAGCCATAACAGAGTTCTCCAGCCGTTTGTTGCCACTCTGCACTGGAATAAACAATAGCCTGCAGAAGCGCTCTGGCAAGGCCATGGCTGGCTTGTTGATAATACATTTTAACACATCGTAAAACGAATTGTAAAACGAGGTCAAAAGCTAGGAAACACAATTTGAAGCAACTCGGCCAATGGTTTGAATCCAGACACCTGGTTAATGCAGTTACTGAATGGTTAAATGAGTTAAATGTCGAAATATGGACAATATGTGGCCAATCAATAGTCGTACCTGACATTCAGACCTGACAGTTTGTTATTACATTATTCATTTTTTTCATACTTCTGGTCGATGTGCAAACCAATGACTCGGAGCATATACACCGCATGCGCATCAAAAATGAATACAACTCGAAATTGTATGAATATCATTCATTGTAAAACTCTGCATGCACTGTCTAAACCGAACAGCTCTAAAATGAGGGATCATTCAGTATTGTCTTAATGGCGAGGGTGGTAGGTTTAAGGTCCTCGGGTCCCGAGTTCAAATCCTGCTCAACCATTGAATTAATACCAGGTGGGGTTGACTCAGCCTGTCATTCTTCCGAGGTCAGCAAAATGAGTACCAGCTTGCTGGGATGATTGAGCGATTCGAGTATCCTGCGTCAGAATGGCGACCCGTCCAAGATTGTGCCCAATAGCCCAGGAGACTGCGTTGGCAGCACTGTTGCCCTGTACAGAGTATGGTCCCAATGGATTGATGGATTCAGTGTTGTACATGATGTGGTTATGATGTTTACCCCCCGCTCAGACACAATTGGGCAACTTGCATATATATATATATATATATATATATATATATATATATATATATATATATATATATATATATATATATATATATATATATTGTATGCATATAGCACCCTGGTGATATCTGTGCTTCTCCGCACTCCTCAAACCTCCACGCCATCCCAAAGTGAATATAATATGATGATTTCTTCAATTGAATTACCCTGTTGAAGATGTGCAGGTTTGAGGACCAAAATGCCCTTCTTCTGCATCCAAGTTCCTTTTGCAATTTCACAAAATTTGTTTTGTATCATGAATGTAAAACATGAATTTGCAATCGAGGAACGAAGATTTGTGGTGAAGTTTTTCTTGTAGCACCTTGAAAAGAGTCCTCTGTTATCCACCGGATCCTTGACGTCTGTTGACAGGCTGTTTTTTTGGCTTGATCGAAACTCAGGCTGACATACGCATGTGGTCACAAGAGTGGTATGTTTATGGAGGTTTTGTATACTCCTCATAAGCAATGTTGTGGATTTTTTTTGGAATACCCTCCTATGTATAAACCATTCTACTTCACACAATGTTGAAGACAAGACGATGTGATATAGCATGAACACGTTAATTGATCTTGAGCAACTACATTTTATCAACCAAACTTTGCTTACGAGTGACCGAAGTTTGTGTATTATTAAGTATTTACACTTACATTTTGTTCCGCAGGTGGCTGATCTGCTGGCTTCCTCTGATCCTGCTTTCAGGGCTTCACTGACACTCTGCTGCCCATCTGATGGCCTTTGGCCAGCCTTATCCTCTGATATACATAGTCTGCAGGTCCAGTAACTATAACAATGCAGTTACACGTTCAGACTAAGCTACACGGAGGGGCTAAAGAAGACAAGACTCTTTGCATTTGGAATTGCGAAGGGATCCGATAGAGATGTTTCAGATAATGAAAGGTATCGACAAAAATAAGTGCAGAAGAGTTTGATGGAACCAGGGGCCATAGGCTGAGGGTAAAAAAGAGGAGAGTTAGGATGGTAGTGAGGCAGGGGTCCTCCTGACAATTCAGTTGTAGCATAAATAGTAGATAGGTTTAAAATTTAGGTAAATAGATATCTAGTAGCAGTGGGGATAGTGAATTACTGTCCTTGGGTATTGGCAGGATTGCCACAGGATTGATGGGCCCAATGGCCTTCTCCTGTGTTGAAGAACCTCGTCACTCCTGTTTAACCAGATGTAGACTGTTGCACTCTTTAGAGGTGCTTGTTATCTCTTATTACTTTGTGACAAATAGTTTATTGCTGCCAGGAGATTCTTGTTAATACAGAGCAATAAAGTCCATCAAAAAGCCTATTCTTGATGAAATTGGTGTTTGTTTATCTTATCTGTAATTTATTGGAAACTTTACCATCGTTAATTTTGTCATTAGCTTTGTATCGTTTAATGCCTGCCTGGTGCCTGCAGAAGCATTTGGAAATCTCTTTGAATCCTTCAAAGGATAATCCAGCATCAGAAGGTCTTCTGGACTTTGTTGATTACCTGTCTGAGTCCATGGAAATCCCAACGCCCTTCGACCTCTTGGAGCCACCATCCTCAGGAGGGTTTCTTAAGGTCAGTGAAGACAACTGGAAACACACACAACCATTCATGTGACGAGCTTATTGTATGTTGTTGGAGAAATTCTGGGAAGGTACACTTTAAGAATCCACATGCCAACAATTTGTTCGCAATGTTCGATGTATTTTCCAGAGAGAAGCCTCAAGCGTCTGCTTGTTTCCCAGTAGTGTACAGATTTGATACTGGGTACCTACTTTGTTACAAAGGTGTCTTCCATGTTATGAGAAATTAAATCTGACAATAATCGATTTATAATTCCAGCAATGTGTGTATGCGTGTGCGTGTGCGTGTGCACGTGCACGTGTGACTGCTGTTTCTCGACAACCACTGGACTGATCTAATTGAAACTTGCCAGGTATATTGTTGGGGGCCTGAGGATGTGTCTTTTCAAGGTTTGATATTAATCGAACAAGTGGTTCCCAAGTTATGGCCATTTATTTACCAAACCAATGACAGGACACGTTGCTGTGTAGGCATGGCCGATGGGGAAGAGATCCTCAGCTGCGTTCCCCATTACGGGTGACAACGTACGGACTTCGGG
>NC_140969.1:94466780-94529280 GCF_056783735.1 Eptatretus burgeri
TAAAAGCTAGCCACAAACTGGCCATTCTCTGCCATTCCAAGTCATTCCTTGCTAAATCAAGAACTACTCACAGCCAACAAAGCCTTTGTCTGTAGCTCAGTGAAGTAATGCTCTCCCCTATGAGTTGGTACCCCAGCATTATTTCCTCTCTTCGAACCCGTAGAACTGGAAGCTCTCAACATCATTTGGAATCGCCCGTGATTAAGCTGGACCACGAGACCTGTTGTTGTCCCGTTGTAGAGAGAACAGTGGCCCGTTTCTTACCACTTCTCCTCCAGTCGAGCTCCCTCTGTTCTCTCAATTCTCTAACCCTCCCTATCTCCTCCAGGATGCACATAGTCTTCCATTAAGCTCCTCCCCGTTAACCTCCTAAAGTTCAGGCTCGTTGCACACCTCCGCTCTTTGTTTCCACTTTTCTCACGTTTATGGAATCACCTTCCTGAGGCTGTTCAAGTCTTTCCTCCAGAGCTTCAAGCCAACGTTGCACAATCATCTCATGCCATCCCCATCTCCTCAAGTTTTATACCCCCATTAGCCCAACTATGCAGGTTGATGTGTTTTCTGTCTGTCTGTCTGTCTCTCTCCTCTTTTTCTGTTCATTCATGCCCTTGCTTGTTCAGCTCAAACATGGCCCTTGCCCCATTGTCAGTATGTTGCCTTTTTACCTCCGCCACTGAAGGAGGAGGTTATGTTTTCACCCCTTTCTGTCCGTTTGTTTGTTTGTGTGCAAGATATCTCAAAAAAGTTGTGCACGGATCCGAATGAAATTTTGTCTACAGGTTCGGTGTGCGACGAGGACAGAGTGATTAGATTTTGGTGAAGGTCCGGATCCGGATCTGACTACTAGATGTTTTTAAAGTGATTCTTCACCATTGAGAGATCGGGCTAAAAACGATTATATAGCAAGATATCTCAAAAATGCATTGGGCCCGATATGTTCTCGTGGATCAGGCGTTGCGTAGCGGAGGTATGCGCTCCACTGAGAGCACTTCTTGTTTCCTTCTGTTACCTTGCTCCTCTATAAACATGAATCTCATATAAAAAGGTTTTCATGGTTGCACACATGATATTCATGCTCACTCACACAATCTTACAACAATGTATTATATTGGTCAGTGATGGACTCCTCTCATTTTTGTTCAATATTAGTACCCTACTTTAATCGTTTTCTGAGTTTTAACATCGGACCAGTTTAACTCCTGGTTCCTAAAACATGAACATTTTATGGAAGTGAATAATCATTGAGATTATTAAGGGGCATATATGGTTTTCAAGCAAAAATATAACCACCCCCCCCCAACCCCCCCTCCTGAGAAATGTCGAGCCACTTCTTGAATGTATGTTGAAATCGTAATCACTTTTTGTTCATGTCCCTTCTTCTTCTTTTTGTTCTTCTCCTTTCCAACCTCCATTTGCACAATGGATTACTGAAAAGCTGGCTCGGCCATGTTGTTACATATTCCCTGGTGGGCGTGGAGATGCTGCCCTCTTCTCAGTCCCTGGTTTCAACATGCTTGTGAATGGAGGTGCCCATAGGCGTGCTGGCTTCTGGAAGCTGGTGAGTTCATGGACTGATATCTGCCTGCATGTCTTGGGAGTTGTAAGAAGTGACTCACCTCAAATTATATCAAAGAATGTTCTCAAATTCAGTCTGTCACCCATAAAACACAAAGCTCTTGAATCGATCAATAGCCAACCAGCAGGCAGGTTGCAGTTCTACTTCTTCTTGGGTATGGCAGCTTGGCTGCCAGGTAGCTATCATCTTGTTGGGGAGTGACGATGCCAGTACACTGGTACCTGAGTCAACTACACCTGGTGTTAATTCAGCGGCTAACATGATTTGGACTCAAGACCCTAAGATCCCAAGCCTGCCACCCTAACCACAAAGCCAACACCAGGCTTTTTTTGGGTTGTACTTGAAATTTACTTAAAAGATAAAGCACAATCGATAATGTAGCACAACAGAGTTGCACTACACACAGCAAAGCAACTGATGACTGGCTGTTATTTTTCCCCTCCCAAGCCTGGTGTTAGGTTAATGGTTAAGGTAGCCGGCTTAAGATCTTAGGGTCTTGAGTTTGAGCCCCCGTCTTTCCGTTAGATAACACCAGGTGGGTTGACTCAGCCTGTCATCCTTCTGAGGTCAGCAAAATTGAGTATCAGCTTAATGGTAATAGTGGTACTGCATCAGTGGCACAACCATGCTTCCAGAAAATGATGCAACCAGCACCACAGGCTGCATACGAAACAACAACAAGATTTTCCCCTCCTTACTCGCACTGCTTTACCATCAACATATATTCTCGGTGGGGTGGGGAGTGCGTGATCTCTTCAAAACATGAACAACTTCTCGGGGGAGTGTTCAAGCCATCATTTTATAGTTTTGGTCTTGGACACATGTTTCTGGCTTAATGGTATCATCAGCAAAACAAAAGTACATGTTAAAGTGTAATAATATGTTTGACTGTGATTAAATGTTGTGCGTGCGTGCGTGCGTGCGTCGCTTTAGCTTCTTTATCCCAGCATAACAAAATGTATGCATTCCCGGTCTAACGTTGACCTGCAGGTGCGGCACTTGGACCGTGTGGACTCGGTGCTAGCAACGCATGCTGGAGCTGACAACCTACCTGGCCTTATTAACCTGCTGCAGCGCAAGCTCTGTGAACAAGATGAAGAGCCTTCACAAGGCTCTACCTCACATTCTGACTGGCATCGAAACCTTGTGTCACCTGAAATTGGAGTCGTCTTCTACAATGCTCCAGTCGTCGTCGGAACGCACGGCTATAATATCCTTTCCCGAACAGGTAAAACGGAAGCCAAACAGATTGCTGAGAACTTTGAGAAGCTAGGTATTAATCCAGAACCATTGATCCAGGAATTTGGTGCCAATACCATACCAGTGACACTCTTCCACAAGATGGGAGTTGGACGCTTGGACCTATATGTCCTGAATCCAGTAGCGGAGAGTGAAGAACTGAAGCAATTTATGCATTGCTGGGGTAATGCTGACGATGACGCATCGGTGAAACTTGCTGACCTTGCATCAGTGGCAGCGCTTGTAGTATGGCATCCGGCTGAGCCATCAGAAAAGATTATTCGCGTGCTCTTTTCTGGAAATGCACCGCAGTCACGGATCTTGGAAAGTTTGACCAAGCTGCAGCATTTGGAGTTCATTCACAAGCCCACAGTAACTCCTAAAGACTTGGCACAATACCTTTCTACAGGAGATAAGCTTGCCAATGGAGCTTGCAAAACGGTGGGTCTTAAAGAGAAAGGGGTGAAAGAACAGTGCACAGGAAGTGGGAGTGCAAGACGAGCAAGAGCTTCAGTTGTGAGCACCAAAGGAAGTAAGCAAGCAGTGGAATGCAAAAGCGCTAATTTAGAAACCGCTCTGGATGGTAACAGGAGATCAAAGAATGGAAGTGAAATGGGGATATCTGCAAATGAAGGCAAATCTCCAGCAAGTGTATCTGCATCGGATAAAATGACCTTGGAACAAACGAAATCACTGGGCCCGGTTCAAGGTATTAAAGACAAATCTATGGTGAGAGAGGTTAAGCCCTTAAGAGCTGAGAGCAGGAGTCTTGCAGAAAGGAAAGAAGAAGCAAGGAAAAAACAGAGTGTGAGGAAGGTTGACAAAGCATTCAAACCTATTCAAAAGGAAGAACAAAAGGTAACCAAAACACAGAGACAGGATATTAAAAGAGATGCAAAGGAATTGGAGATTAAGAAAACAGAGCGGAGAGATACAAAAAAAAGAGAAGAACAGAAGGAAGAGAGGAAGGTCGTAAAAAGAGATGTTCGAAAGGTTGGAAAAGTGGAGCCGATGCTATCAAACCGCCCAGAGTCTAATAAAATGGGAGGGAAAGGTCAGCCATCGGTGGTTGCAGAAAATAACCCAAAACGGAACACTTCACCAAAAGAAAGTAACAGCACAAAGAGTGGAATCGAGGAAAAGCAAGATGTCAAGGATGACAGTGAAATATTAGCTTCAGCAGAGGATGCGGTATCTCAGCTGCCCGTGCCCCCGCAGGTCAAAGAACAGTCAGATCTAGAATTGGAACGCTCAGCAATGTCAACACCAGAGGACTTGACGGAAGATTTTGTGGCATTGCAGCAACAGAAAATGGAGGAACAGGTGACAACAAATAAGGAAGAGGTAGAGGAGCAGGAAGAACGGGTTGGGGATAAAGCAGATTTTCTAGACGAGAGCCCATTAACTCCTGCAACTGAACAGGCTTCTGAAGATGCCATCCCAAGTGTGGATTCAGACATTTGCATTGATAAAAGCACTCAGAAGGATTCTCCGGATGAAGGAATTTCTGCCACAGATGTTGAAGCCGACCTCGAATCCTCACCCCCCGAGATCGCCGAGCGTGAAATTGGACATAAAGTCCATCACGCGAAAGAGAATGAGGAAGACTACATTCACAGGATCTCTTCAGGTAATACTAAATTGAAGGTAAAAGAAAATGTTGAAGAACTGGAAGGTTCTGCAATCGACGGAGAAACCAATCGCAGGCCTTTGCAAAAATATAGTGACGGTTTTGAATCCTCGAAGCAAATGTACAAAGCAAAGCCTTCTACATGCGACGATTGTACCGAAATATCCATGAACCAAGCAAAAGATGTCCAATGTCAGGCAGAAATAAAACCAGAAGGGAAGATTTCTCATTCTCGTGCTGAATTGGCAATGGAAGTTGGAGAAGAAATTGACCTTGAAGCTTTGGATAGTGCATGCTATGATGCAGCTGATTATGATAAAGATGGAGAAAAATCCGAGAGATCAGCATCCACAAGCAAGGTACCGTCTCCTGTATCGCCTCAAGAAAGTTATTCCAAGTACCTGGAAATAGAATCTGGAATTTGCAGTGAAAGAGAAACCATTGACAAATTGGCACAGGTAGTTGCTGGAGGTGATGCACCAGGTGTTGTACAGAAGGTTCAAACAGAAAATATGGCATCACCATTCATTGACAGCAGCCCAATAAATATCTCGAGGATGGACACGATGCAGGATAAAGAATGTGTTTCCTCTACCACTATGAAGAATCCAGCATTACATATGGAGGAGAAAAGCCTATTTGAGTTGCCACCAAAGATGTTTATGTTGTACAGCCAGGAAAGTTTGCAGGAAAGACGGGACATTTACAATGATCTCGAGGTAAACATTAGTCCACCAAGCAGCCTTGCTCCTCAGTCCCCACCACCAAAGACCCCTGTGAGCGAAAAGAGTGTGAATTTTGACCTCACACCAATTGAAATTAATAGCACAGTAATCCTGAATGACACGGGAGGAACCAAACCTGTCGAACAGCTTCACCAAGAAGAAAGAAAGACTGAAGATGAAGACAAATCTCCTCCAGCAAGTGCTGGCCACACACCGTATCATCAATCACCCATCGATGAAAAACCCGAATCTTTGGATACATCCGCACTCGTGCAAAGAGCTGCAGAATTAATTTGTTGTGATCCTCAGGAGGATTCAAGTGCAGACAGTAGCAACATTAGCCCAATGGACGAGCCAGTCCCTGACCTCGTATCTTCAGCGGAAAAAGTCCTGTCTCCTATGCGCAGCCCACCACCATTTCCTGGGACCGACTCACCACCACCAGAAAGATCTCCACCAAAACTGCCACCTGATATTTCACTTGGTATTTCAAAGGCAGTAGATATAGCCGATTTTGATGTGCTTTCTGAAAGTGCTGCCTTGATAAACCCATCTTTACGTTTTGAGAAGGTTACAGATTGCCTGGTTCCGTCAAGCAATTTCCCATCTCTGAGTCCCTTTGAGGAGGTTCGCCCACTCCTAGGTATGGCTCATGTGCCTCCTGAGGCTATTTTGTGCAGGGAAGATGGCGATGGAGACAGTGACAGGGCCTTGGATATGTCAGCATCTGAGCGATCTGTAACTCCTGCAGAGGACTGCAGCTTAGAACCAGGTTATGTCCAGTTTGATGCTCCATCCCCAGGATGTATTCCGTCATATCCTGAAACAAAGGCAGATATTCAGGTTTTCAAACACACCTCTACAGATGATTTTGCACCCCCAGCTGTGGATGATACAGATTGCAATTACTTTACTGTAAGAATGGCAAAGCAAGGAATTGCAGAGTCATTAAAATTTCAAAGTGGTAACGTTACACCTGGGTTCAATGAAGAGACATCCACCCACATTGGTGACGGAGCATGTAGGAATAGTGAGAACATCCAAGCATCTCTTGAATCAAAATCCGAAAGCACAATTGACAAAAGTAGCATGCTATTCCACATCCAAAAAAGTGACCAAGCGATGCATTTTACTGATAAGGATGACGTCACAATACCAACCCATCTGGGAATTCTGAATAGCAATAATTCTCCGGTAAGGCTTTCAGATATGACTAATTCGTATTTATTCAGTCCAATTGAACAACTAGATTCAATACTTAGTCAAACGGTTTGTAAGTCGGACTCAGACTCACCATTATCAGCCGAATCTCCAGCTCGATGCCCAAAACTCCAAGAACTCAATGAGACATCTCCCACATTAGAGGGTGCATCAACCTCTTCTCTGTCCTCCCCATCACCAGTTTCAAACTTCCAAGATTCTCTTTTCGTTGAAACACCAGTGGCCACCGAAGAATCAGGAGCTAAATGGTCTCCATTAGAAATGGTGTCTTGCCAGTTGGAGGAATCCAATTCTCAGAGTTTGACATTGCATGGAGCTAAAGAAAACTGTGTAAGTTTCAATGAATGTGAGGCTTTACCATTGTATACATCTCCACACTCTGAAGCTGGATTTTATGGGGAGAAAGACATGCCGCAAGCATTCGTCCAATCTTCCACTCAACTCAATAGGAAGACTACATTGAGCAGACCTTCAAATGGACCAACAGTCAATGTCCACCTACTCGCACACCATCAGATTCAGCATGCTGAGGTGGGCACTGCAAGTGAAGACTTATTTCCAGAGAGTGTAGATGTTATCCCTAAGCAGTCACCATGGTTAAGAGATGAGAGCATGCCTCCTCCTCCACTTCAACCCCCAGAAGAAAGATTTCCAATCAATGGCGATGAAACGCCACCATCATCTGTCAGCGAATCCGCACCGTCACAAACGGACTCAGATGTTCCCCCAGAGACTGAAGACTGTCCATCTATTACTGCTGATGCTGTCCTTGATTCTGATGATGAGTCAGACTGCCTACCCAATGATCGTCCTGGAATACCAAGTACTACAACAACTGGTCTCAATATGGCCTGCATATCTTTCAACCGACCCATCCTTGACCCGAGACCAGTTCCTGCTGACCCAGATGTGGGCATGGTAGAGCCAGTGATACTGAACTCAAATCTCGGAGGGCAAGCTAACAAAAAAGACATCAAGGACATGGGAAAAGTGAAAAAAGGCCAAGTGAAGCACAAGCCTACATTGCCAGCACACAAAATGAATGCCAAGGTCAGGCCCGGTATTCGGGATATCACCGAAAGGCCATCAAAAGCACCACTCACCAAAATAAAAGACTCAGAAAAAGTGACGAAAGGCATTCGGCCAATTGAGAGGAAAAATTCGAGGAGCAGTGATGGGAAGGACAGCAGCCACAGCATACCAACAGCAAGACCAACAAGGAAGACATCTTCAGGTATTGATCTAGTCTAGATAATTATCTCGTTATCTGAAGGAGAGAGTAGACTTTTTTCAATAAGAAACCATGTATAGAACTTTCAGCAATGTTCTGGTGCTAGTTATACATTTTATTTGAGTGCAGGGACCATAATTCCAGATGTAGATTGCCATTTCAGCCCCTAGCTTTGACAACATTAAAATTTTGGATAATTCAGCAGATTAATTAGTGTAAACTGCTTGTACTATGTTTTTATCCATCATACCAGCCTCCCCCACCCTCCACCCCTTCCTAAAATACCGATGCCACCTGTCTACAGATGGTCCACCACGTCGCACTTCCAACAGTCAAGAGCCTTTGCCCGTTCTTCCAGTGTATGTGGATCTGGCATACGTGCCGCACCATGGTAGCCCTTCTGCCGTAGGCCCCGAGTTTTTCCAGCTTGTGCGTGCAGCTCACTATGTGTTCAGTGGGGATGATGGTGCACGTTGTGAGCCAGGCCCAGCCACACTTCAAGCTCTTCTTGACTGCAAAGCGCAATGGAAGATCGACATGCCGGTACATTTTCGTCTGTCATATTAAATTGTTCATAAAAACGTTTGCTCTGCTCGAACAGGTTTTCTCGAACATTCCTCAGCAGTTAACATGATTTTGAACTCCGAACTATGTAATGTTGACTTTTTACCGTCCATTTTCATTGTTGAATTTCCTTTGAATTTTACGCTCGAGTCACGTTATGGGGGATAAGTGTTGGCTTAAGTCACGTTAAGCCTGGTGTTGGCTTAACGGTTTAGGTGTTTGGCTTAAGATCCGAGGGTTGTGAGTTCAAGCCCCTGTCAGGCTGTTGAATTAACACCAGTTCAGGTTGACTCAGCCTGTCATTCTTCAGATGTTGGTGAAATGAGTACCAGCTTGCTGGAAACAGTGGCATTGCATCAGCAGCACAGCTGTGCCCCCAGAAAATGATGCAACCAAGCAGCCACAGGCTGAATACAAAATGATAATAATATGCTTTAAAGGCATTGGTCATCGTGGCTCACACGAAATGATCTGGTATCTCATTCCAGCAATTCACTACACACTGACTGAAAAGGCTCTGTCTGACCTGTCGTCTTGACTTCATATTATAGAGTTTTAACGAATTTCCTCGGAGGGATCTGGAGTTTGCAAGTGGAAGTGGAAAAAAAAATGTTCATAGTCTACTTTCACCTTCCTTGACAAAAGCTTGTAGCACTCAATCAAATCTTCTATCAAACGTCTTTCCTTAAGTGAGCACAGCTTCAGCCTGTGGAGTCGCTCCATATGGCAAATGCCTGATACTGGGCTATCATCTTGGTGGCCAGCCTTTGAACTTTTTCAAGGTGTTCTACATGCTTGGCAAGGTATGGAATCGACACCTGCATACATCAATCGAGGTAAAGTCGAACATTGGTGTTGTACAATATTATGAAGCTTTCCAGGTCCAAAAAGTGCTTGGCCGATATCAGTAATTCTTCAGGAATTGGCAGGTTGGAGTCGGTGTGGTTACCCACTCCAGTACGTACTGTATACAACCCAGAAAACTCGAGTAACTTTGTTTGCTACCTTTGAACATTGTAAGAACAGTCTCATTGTTCGTCATCCACATAACGAAGTAGTTCTCTTCTCTACGTTCTTCAAGAACTCTAACTGCTGAATCGTGGACCAATATATATATATATATATATATATATATATATATATATATATATATATATATATATATATATATATATATATATATATATATATATATATATATATATATATATATATATATATATATATATCACTTTGGATTATAATATCCTAAAAACATCGGTTTGCACTTCCCAAAATGGAATCTCGGCAGCCACCGTAAAGCTCGAGCTAGACTATTCTTAAAAGGTGATATCAATCCCTTTACTGCTTTTTAGCAAGCGTGAGTTTTATGAGGGTATAAAATGACAGAAGAACAACTTCCAGTGGCTGCGACTATCTTTACCCCCTTTGTGCTCCACGGATAGAGCTCAGCGTCGTACTCATAAATGTCAACAATGGTCGGAAGTTTATTTGTCATGACAGCCAGTATATTTGCCAACTGCTGATGATGTATATTTCAACAATTTTTTTTTTCCAACAACAGTCAAAAGAAAACTATTTTGGTCAGTGTTCTTAAACGAGGCGGGCAGGATGGCCAAAAGGTATGCACACTCGCCTCTAAACCGTCTCGCCTGGGTTTGAATCCCGACACAGCTGCAAGCTGTCATTTCGTTGTTTCACAGGTGTGGTGACTCATCAATATCACTCACTTGGATGGACGTTAAACGGGTGCCCCCTCTGCCAGCATTAATTGGTGGACGTTAAAGATCCCACGGTGTTCTTCACAAAGAGGAGGCGAGCTATTGCCGGGACCGTGAACAAATTACAAATTCCTGCTCTAACCTACATAGGGCACTGCATTAACAGCACAGCTGTGCCCTCAGCCAGTGATGCTTCCCCACAGCCATTTGCTTTGTATGAAAAAAGAAGTGATCTAAGAAAAAAAAAGAAGTGATCTTTGTATGAAAAAAGAAGTGATCTAAGATCTAAGAATAAGAATTATTCCTGGACTAGCAAATACCATCCGTCGCTTCGCTGACGGGAATACTGAGAGCAGGGAGAAGATCGAGGAGGAGATAAAGAGGGTGGAGAGAGAGAGAGAAAGGGGGTGGGGGAGAGTCAGAAGGTGGAGGGGGAAAGAAAGAGGAGGGGTGGGGGGAGCGAGGAGGGAGGGAGAATGATGAGGGGTCGGGGAAGGGAAGGCAGATGTTTGGTGGAGCGTTAATTAAGATTCAGACCGTATCATCAAAATGATTCTGCATAGAATAACAGTGAAGATGGAAACAAAATAACGTCTGAAATCCATTTTCTTCTGGTCATATTATAAACACGGTCCAGAGACAAACTCCCATCCAGGACCAAATACCACCAGGACACGTGCGGAGATCAACACCGCCAAGACACATGCGGAGATAAACAGCACCTGGACACATTGGGAGACAAACGCCGTACAGACATAATCACCACCCGGACATGTCCGGAGAGAGAGAGAGAGAGAGACAGAGACAGAGACAGAGACAGAGACAGAGACAGAGACAGAGACAGAGACAGAGACAGAGAGAGAGGTGTGTAGGAGGGTGCTGCACTGTATGAGGAGGGTGGGCAGCGAAGATGGGAGAGGGAGGGAGAGGGAGGGAGAGGGAGGGAGGGAGAGGGAGAGAGGGAGAGAGAAGTGGGTTGGGGGGGGGAAGAGAAGGGAGCAGAGAGAAAAAAATGTTATGCTTTAAAAAGCACACACACACACACACACACACACACACACACACACACACACACACACACACACACACACACACACACACACACACACACACACACAGTATTAGCGCTTGGCCAATATCGGCAATTCTTCAGGAAACAGCAGATTGGAGACAGTGTGATTACCCACTACAGTACATATTGTATACAACCCAAAAACTTTGAGTCGCTTTCACCCTTGTTTGAGGGGAATTTCAATAAACAAATTATAAAAACAACATTGCATTCATAGATGTTTCAGGGAGATGTGCATAAACATTAATCTTTAGAAACAGCTGCCAATCATCTTGTGACGGGTGGAAAAAAATTTGGCTCTTTAATTTAGAAAACACGTTCATACGGCAAACGGCTCAGAAATCATGTGTTATCAAATATATTTTGCTTTGAAACTCACAAAGAGAAACATATAACCTTTGTAAAGCAAATCCGGTTCATATAAAATAGCCAATTGCTTTAGAAACAGTCACGAGGAGAAAGGAAAACGTGATGGCTCGTATGCTGCTGAATTTTAAATTTTAAACCTCCACCACCCATCATCATAAGATACCTGATGAAAATTTGGCACCACGGTGCTCGTAACCAAGCATGCAGGCACACACACACACACACACACACACACACACACACACACACACACACACACACACACACACACACACACACACACACACACACACACACACACACACACACACACACGGAGAGTCCCTTTACAGATATCCAAATCTACCCATATGTACCCCGAGCTTGTAGCAACTGCCGATTGTAGATCCTGATTGGGACACAAATTGTACCACTATCGACTGTAGGGTGCTCGACAAGTGGCATAAACACTCAAGCAAGCACTCCAATTAAATGGTTGAAAAGGAATGGCTGTCTTTGCAAGCGATAGCAAGCTGTTTGGTAATGGCACATACCCGCAAAAGAACCAAACATCGCCGACTTCTTAACATTCTCAGATTTAACTTAACTCCAGATTTCGAGTTATTTAATCCACATGATCCGATCCTCCAAACTCAAATTATATTTCTATTATCTACTTGAATTAGTCCTTGAGAGTAGATTGTGGAAAATCGCATCATATAATGTATGAAATCACTCCAAGCTCCTAATTTGAAAGCTATAGCACTTACAAAAGTGATGTATACAGCGATTTGTAGGTATGAAGATCAGACATTCGATGATGTCACCAAGAGAAGTGAAAAAAAACAAAAACATTTTCAGCGCTTTATCGTTTATAAACTGTTGTGGCCTGTTTCAACTAATGGCATTGTTGAGAAGGCCGAACAAAATGGTGAATTAAGACCCCAGCGAGGTAACCGAGGATGCGTCTTAAGACCCCATCGAGAGCGAGGTGTCCGAGGATGTACATGATAAAGGAAATAATTAAATAATGCCGTTAATTGTCTTCAAAAGCGATGTTTTAATTAACCCAAAGTCCCAATTTTCATTCATGCGCTCCCTTGGAGTTCCATGCAAAGTTTCAGGCTGCTTGGTTTCATGGTTTTGGAGTTATGGAGGAGGCACACACACCACACACATTGACTGACTGACACGCTCTCAAAGCATTTTAGCATGCAAGAAAACTTGATAGTAATAATTCGTACAAACTGTGAAGGATTAGAATTTTTTTTTTTAAATATCACAAAGTTAAACTAGAACGGGACTTAGTAGAGTGCATACCTCTGCCAGACTGACCATTTACAAAACGTTTTACGTTTTGTATCCCACTGATGGTCCGGATCGACATCCGGACGTGAACCAAAATCTAATAGTCTTTTTCCGGTCACCTATCCAACTCTTCCACCAATGAAGAGTTTTCAGGAAAAGGTAAATGAAGAGTTTTAATTATTGAAGCGGTATGACCAAATTTACGAACTTGAATGACAAGCATAAAGTTGCCATGCTCAGCACAAGTTGTATGGGCTTGAGAGAAGAGGCAAGTAAGTCTGCCAACAGAGAATTGCAGTCATCAAAGCATGCCGTGATGAAAGCATGAATGAGGATTTCCATTGTTTTGTGATTTGAACATGATCAAGGATTTGAGCAATATTATAGAGACGAAAGTAAATTGATGTGCAGATTTTGGTAACATGTGGGATGTAAGAAAGTGTCATATCCATGGTGACACCACGATTAAGAGCCGTAGAGGAAGGTAGTGATCACCAAGTTTCACCACTTCAGGATGCAGTTTTTTGAGAACGCATAAAGGCCCAAGGATCAGCATAATCAGTCGTCAGCATTACGTTTAAGAATTTCAGATATCCATGTTTGACGATCAAGCAAGAAGGAAGTCAGAGTTGTCGAAGAGAGCAAGTCATTTAATTCAACAAACAAGTATTGGTTGGCATCCACCGGAAGGAGGAAATTCCAAATTTATTGCCCTGCTGATTGCGGAGAGAAAAGCGATGTCAGACGGTACCCAGATTACTCCAGGAAGTGAGGTCACTTTCCCCAAGCTCAGCGCCTATGTTTATGTGGAAGCCAAGTCTGTTGTCTCATTTGTCTGTCTGCATGCGAGTGTGTGATTTGTGTCACAGCTCCTCCACGAGCCTTAGAAAAGAAGTAGATCTTACTTGGGTATCAGCAATGTAGCAATGAAAACTGATGTTGGAATTGCATAAAATTATACCCAGCAGATGGAACAAGAAAATTAAAGTGGACCATGAACAAATTCCCTGAGAAACATCAACTGAGAGGTTAACATCATCTGACATGTAACTAGAATGGCACTCGGTAGTACTCATACATCCGCAGGGCTGAACAGTTTACGTTTTGTATCGCACTGAGAGGCCGGTTCTGGTTCCAGACCTGAACCAAAATCGAATTGGCTTGTTATTGTCACCTTCCCTACTCATCCACAATTCTTTGGAATATCATGCTATACTTTATATAGTTTTGGCCCCATCTCTCAATGGTGAAGAATCACTTAAAAATACAAATAAAAATTCTCATATCTGGATCCGGATTCGAATCTTCACCAAAATCTAATCAATTTGTCCTTTTCATACACCCAATATGTTCACCGAGTTTCATCTGGATCCGTCTTCAACTTTTTGAGATATCCTGTACACAAACAGACAAACAAGCCGGTAGGTAGCGATGGGTCGCCGAGCATGGAAACTATAAGATATAGAGCAAAATGGATGTCATTATAGCGGATAGGGAATCACCTTAAGATTATGCATATCAAATCTCATCCAGTTCCATCTGCTGATAACTACTCGGTATCCATTTGAATGAAAAGTACCGAAAATGCGGTTTGAAATCGGAAATCCCCAAAGTTTGAGGGGGTGCTGTGGGTGAACAAAGATCTAAATCGAAAATCCGACTTGATCGTTTGTGCGCAATGTATTCCCGACGATTAGTGTGAATTTTCATGACCATCCGACCATAACCCTAGGAGGAGTAGCATTTGGCACGAAGGCACCTCCAGCTCTCGCATATTATCGATTTTTGCACTAATTGACCTTTGACCCCTGACCTAAGCAAAATCTGTCAATATGTCCTGAGGCAAAGTTGTAGTACTCATTGAGTACCATGAACCTGCAAAGTTTCATTCGTATCGATGCACTCACCTGGTCGCTAAGGGGCCTTCAATTTTCTACAATTTTCGCGCATACCCTAATTGTAGGGGGCGCTGTGGTTAAAGTATTCCATATATCGCAAAAAACTGGAATATATTTGATAGAGCATCACCTGTCGATCATTCGTGCCAAATTTCATAACCCTACATGGGATAATGGCTTTCGGAATTGATTTCGCGTGAACGGTACCGATTTTGAAGGTTTTTATGTTGTTGCTTGGGACGCTTTTTCCAAAGCACGAGGTCATAAGATGTACCTACCACCCGAGTTTGGTCAAAATCCGCCCGCGTTTAGTACCAATTATGCTGATGACAAACGAACAAACTTCCAAATGAAAAATCGTGCTTGGCACGACACTTGGCGAATTAGTTGACCTTTCCGTGTGGTGGTCCAAGCTGTAATGTCATGGAATGTGTGGTGTTTATTTGTTCGTACATTAATAAAATGACACGACGTCACAAATAACAATTGTCAGGTGCGCGTTGTCATGGTAACGGCAGCAGATTGAAAATTTTCACAACTCATTTAAAGCCACCATGTGACATTCAACAACTTATCATTGGTGCTTGTTGCCTTCATTCTGATCGTAGAAAATATTTGAAAATACATAGGAACATTGCTTTTCAACCAGCTTTACGATCCCGTTATCAAGTTTGAAATAAGTTTTAAAACAAAAATATGTATTTTATATGTGTGTTTGTCATGTTTTGGGTGACCTCGACCTTGGGTCAATTTCGATCAAACTTCGTACACATGTTAATATTACATGCATAAATAGACAGTATACGTTTCAATATAATAAGTGCAAAACTGTTTGAGAAATAGCCGTGTGTAATTCACAAAATTCCCCATTGGTTTATAATGGGCGATAATATAAAGTGATGCAGAATCCAGATCCTGATCTGGAACATCACCAAAAGTCACATATCCTTTTGCACTGTGGATTTCTATCAGCTGTTAAAATTTCATCCAAATCGGTTAAGAATTGTGACCTGTAGAGCGAATAGAATTTTTTTTTTAATCACGCCAATAGCTAAAAACTTTGACGTCATACGCTTGCAAAAACTGTGCATAATTTGTACTAACATGCATTTTAAAACATTTAGATATTCAATTGAAGTTTGTTTTGGCGTCAACAGGAAGTCGCTACGACTTCCGGTCACTGAGTTATGTCCAAAAATGTGTTTTCACGTTGTGTGACTTCACGTCGTGACGTTTAGTCTGATTAAGATGGGGTTTGGACGCGGACTGTCTCAGGTGGATTGCCTATCAGGTGTAAAAAATTAACAACGACTGGTCCAGCCGTTTGGGCTGTAGACGACCGGACAAACAAACAAACTTACCAACAAATGGAACAGACCAACAAACGGAACAGACCAACATACTTGACAAAATCGAAGATTTCGCCAAGTAACAAACATCCAAACAAACAGACAAAATTACTGACAATAAGGGTCACGTATTTTGGCGACCCACAGATAGAAAGGGATGAAAACATAACCTCCTTCACCATAACCTCCTTCCTTCAACCTTTCAACGAAGTTTCGTCCAAATCTGTCCATAATCTTTTTTGAGATATTCTGCTCACACACAGACAAGCAGACAAAAGACAGGGGTGAAAACATAACCTCCATCCACCTTCGGTGGCAGAGGTAACCAGAAATATTGAGTGGATGTGCATAGTTTTTTTTTTAAAGAATAAGATTTTAACCATTCCAGAGCAGGTACAGATATACCAAAATGAGATTGAGGACGAGGAATTAATATACATCATGGTCATCGGTGTGAAAATCAGCTGATAAGCCTAAGCGTATTGGTGTTGTATCTGATCCTTGGTCGGCCTTGTTCAGGTCGTCATTCGTGCCCTTTAGAGTTTAGAAGGACAATCTGTGTTATTCAAAACTGTTTAAAACCAGACTGGAGATACAAGGAAATAGGTTCCAACTTTATTTCCCTTTATCTTTCGGTGGATTACGCAATCATGTAAGAGGCATTCAAAATAACAAATTATTTTGAATGCCCCTTACATGATTGCTTGCTGGACAATATTGAAAAGTTTGTCTCTCATCATTGTACACCTCTTGTATAGCAAAACAAAGAACACCAGTGAGCAACCCAACTAACTCCCCAGTTTTCAGCAATACTAGCCTGTCAACGCTGATATAGTTCTGCATTGGCGGACACATTGAACAACAAGCATATTCAACTAAAGGTTGACAAAAGAGTGCTATCTGCTTTGGGAAGAAAGTTAAGTTGACACCCTTCTTTGGCTGAAGAGGTTTGATGAAGCACATTTTAAAATATCTGGAAGTTCATTTTTGTCCCCGTCCCTCTGCCAAGCTCGGAGATGGGAGACATTAAAATGAGCTCCGTCCGAATGACCGATCATACGTCCATGATCGGTCATCCATCTGTCCATCTGTGCATGTACTTTAGTGTACACAATGTTTCAAAAACCGTTGAACATTTAACTTTCATATTGCAGATATCTATTCTTCATGAGATTATCTCAACCTGATTAGATCTCAGCAGTGATTGGCTGAATTATCTTGCCATGGCAACCATCTTGGTAACTTAGCTTGGATGTGCAATATTTCAAAAAAACGTTCAAGGTTTAGCTTTCATAATACACAGTTTTATTCCTCATATCACCCAAAAGGCAGGGGACTGAGAGTATCAACTTATTGTTACCTCTTCCACCCAAGGTGAAGGAGGTTATGTTTTTTACATCTAAATTTATGAAGTGAATTTTCGTTTTTTGAAATTTTACTTTTGTTTCATTTCAACTGTTGAAACATTAAAGTGAGTGATGAAGACCTTGTCTCAAAACAAGGACCATCTGGTAACCCTTCTCCCCCCTATCGCCTCCATCTACTGTCTTAACAATCTTATTGAGGAAGTTCAGTCATTCATACTCGTAGGTCTCACTATCAGCCATGATCTTTCTTTGGCAAACCACGTTTCAAAGTTGGCTTCCAAAGCCAGCCACCGACTGGGCATCCTTAGTCAAACAAAGTCCTTCCTTAGCACACCTGAACTCCGATCCACCTCCGAGGCTTTCATCCACAGCTTGGAGTACTGCTGTCTCCTCTGGGCTGCCTCCTCTGCCTCAAATACTGCTTAGGTTGATGCTGGGGAATCCAAGGCATTCAAGATCATTGAAATCTCCCACGAAGAAGCTGAGTTTATGGGCCTATCACATCTACATCGCAGACAGGTTGGTGGTCTCTGTCCAGGTCTTGCATCCTCTGCTCTTTGCATGATTTGTCCTCTCCCCCCCCCTCCTATTTCTGTAGGGCACACATGATCCACCATCAACCCCTTCTGGTGAAACTCCCAAAATCCAATATCATTGCTCACCTCCACTCATTTGTTCCTCTTCTTTTTGTTTTTTTTTCCTGCCTGTCCTTCTGTATCCATCTCGTCCACCTCACCTATTAACTCCGATCCTGCTCCCCATTCCTCCCCACACACATTGTTTGTCCAAGTGTCCCTCTATCTTGGCCTTCAACTCTGCTGTTGGTGTTTTTCCCCTTCTCTCTACTGTCACTTTTGTCCTGTTGCATCCTGATCCATTCAGTTTACGAGTCCTCACTCTTCCATGAGCCGAGACTATGTATACAAAAGAAAAATTAAACAGAAGTGGATAACAGAGTGCACCGAACCTGCATTTGTGTAAAGCACCAGAATGAAAGAGAGGTGCACGACAGAAGCTTTTCGCACCATTCTTGGAGATGCAACTGTTCGATCAATGTTTAAAGTTTAGACATGCCTTGTATGCAGGTGACTGTGATCCCAACCCAAGACACTGAAGCAATGCGGGCCTGGTACCAGACAAGCCGTGAACAAGCGACAGGCCTCGGACTTACAGTCCTTGCCAGCAACAGCACAGTGGTGATGCAAGGCGAGGCCTTTCCTGCGTGCAAGATCGAATTTTAGAGTTCAGCACACGGTTGCTGTTTTGCTTCATTCTTATTACCTGTTCCTATGTTTTGAGATGGAGATTGTAATACATACTGTGCAAATGTTCGCCCTTACAAAGCATACCTCACTCTGCTTCAGATTTTTTTTTGTTTTGTTCATTTTTACCATCTTTGTTAATGCATTGTGTTTTTTTTGATCACTTACAGAGAGATACCTGTTTTACGGCCACTCTCCAAACTTGACATTTGAAATCAGGTCGTGCAGATGGCTGAAATAGGTGATCCGTATTAAGCTGTCTGTCGCAGAGACTTGTGGTTCATCTCATGATGATCTGCAGAGCAAAATGTGTTTCTTAATGAGCTAAAATGCTTCGCTGGACTTATACATAAAACAAATGGCTTCCATTAATTATTTTTTAGAATACAATTGCACTGGCCACAACCAGAGTTTTAATGATTTAGGCAGAAACTACTCAGCCTTGCTTCTCTCAGCCAGGATACAAACTTATTGGCTTCTAAAGGCCTTGACTTGCTTAGATCATAAAAGGAACTTGTGATTGTGTGATTTTCCCATAAGTTGTTAAGTGGGTTTTTTTTCCACATACATGTACAAAATGTTCAAATGTTTATCCATGTGGTATGCGAGCTACCCTGAACAAATGTCCGTCGCTATGAAAAAAGTTCTTGAAGAACAAAGCATTTTTCCCTTGTTTAACTTGTTATCATAACCTAAGCTTGGCTTGTATAAGCCATGTAGTTAAATATTTTTTGTGAATGTAGGAAGATGCTATATAATAAGATTGTTGTGTGAAGAGTTGTTTTTAAAATTCCAAAGGGGTGTAGTTTTAAGTGTGATTTACGAAGCCAGCCGTGTGTGATGTCGGTGCGTATTTATGAAATGGATGCTGAAAGGTACCTTCGTCGAAGATGAAATTGTGACACAAACTGGTTTCAGTGAGTTTCATACGGCAACCTGTTGCATGCTGGAAATATTTGTACATTGAGCATGTTGAGAATATGTTCAAAAACAATTGCAATACTTGTCTGAAGCCAGTCAACAAGGCCACACTACCTTACCTACTAATCAGTGACTCTCTTTAGTCATTACAGAGCGTCACCGTGGGTCGAAGTTGGCTTACTCCATGGCATGACGGAGCGACACTGTGGGTCGAGGTGGGCTTACCCCATGACACGAAGGAGCGACACCTTATGTGGGGGCGGGCTTACCGCATGGCGGAGCGACGCCATGTTTGGGTGCGGGCAGCACATGTGGTTTTCCCCACATCCTGCACTTGATATATTTTACCCCTATATCAGCCTAACATTAGCATAATCACCTCATTTTGACATGAAGTATAGTTGTGACTAGTTGGCTTTGTGTATTCAAAATACTTTTTTTTTTAATTGTATAACGTCTCGTCTTATGACCTGGAATATTAGTGTAGCCTCAATTAATCACCTGCCCGCACCTCCACTCCAGTCCCTATGCAGGCCTCATTTTCAGTTTTTATGACACTTTTTACTTGAATTATTTTGCACTTTAAGAGGTAAATCACTGTCAACATTCCAAGAATACTGCAATCATGTTGAGGAACTTGATATGATTACAATTTTCCCGTGAAGGCAGAATAATTTGAATTGGTTATGCCAAAATCAGTTGCATTTTGCTTTTGGGTGTAATCAAAGAATTGTGTTTGCTTAAAGCTGGCACTGTCCAGTCGAAGCTTCCATTCTTGCAAAGTGGTGAACAATGTTTTGTGATGACCATGTGTTCTGGTGTCCAAATACTCACCTTCTCTATTTGCCTCCGACTCTGTAGATATCCTTTCGGAATTTGCTTGATACAGCGCCAAAGTTCCCACTAACTTAAGACGATGTCTCGGCATATGATATTTATGAAATGGTTGCACATGTGCCAGCTTGTAGATATCGATGCGTTGCACATGTGTATCGGATAAAATTTGCACGGATCGTCTCTGTGCTATTATAGTTTGTCATTGACGGTGAGTTCAGAGCTCGATTCGGTGCAAGTTCAAAGCTCTGATCTCGTGTTATGAAACGGTGTCGTGCTAAACACTACAGCTGGCTCTCTATCCAGCTTATTATTACTAAACTTTCATCGTCTGTGTGTGCATATAGATGTTTGTCCCTATTAATTACATTTACAGGCAAAATTTCCTGCTGGAAGCTGTGATTTGTGATGACACATAAAAAGGACAAAGGGTAGATGTGAAATGGTTTTGCTGTAATATGAATAAAGAATACAAAATACCACTGTTGGAGACTTCCAACGAGTTTGTCAATTACAAAAAACTTATGTTTCGGACCCACATTGCATGTCCTGACAGCATACACATGATGTGGTGTGCGTCTGTTTATGTACATCAAAGAAATTTCAGGTATAGGAGGCTATTTGTCTAACTGAAGCCGATTACATCAACTCCCACTCTGACCATTACTTTAAGTAAAGGGAAATTCAGGAAAAGGATTGAGTTTAGCTATATGGCAGAAACTATCTTATAAGTACCCACAATGGTTTTTAATGTATATTTAACGTTTGAATGGAAAATTTGATGCAACAGATGGGCATTGGATGTACTGCATGTTGCCCTGTCAAGCTCGCGAGGCTCCTGTGATGTGTGATGTCCCTTCGCTCGACCCAAGTAGATAAAATGCTCGAGGGTCAGAAATTTGTTAGTGGGATAAACTAGAGGTAAAAACTTTCCAAATACCAAACAACGTTCTTGTGTCATCAATAACACTATACATGTCTACATTCACAACGCACTGATTGTTCCCTGCCCTCCAACTGCACCAAACTATCACTGTCGCCTTCAAAACTTGTAGAGCTAATTGACCTCCAATCTGCCTTGACTGCGTTTGGGTTCAAATTAATATGGCTGAATTATGAGACAATATTATTATATCCTTGACATTCGACAATGTTGTCAAGATTTGTACTCCGCAAAAAACACACTGTAGTGTGTGTCAGAGTGATGCTGAGGTGTCATCCACAAGAAGGCATCTCCTTGGGTTAACCTGCATGATGATGAGCTGAATGGCCTTCACCTGTGCCTGATTTCCTTGTTTCGTCCAAACTTGTTCCATGTTTGGTTGATATCGCTTCAGTGGTTCACAGGTTATCGCAGTAACAAAGATTTTCAATTAAAAGGTCCCATGACCTTTGATCTTGTGAACCCAAAATCTAATCAGTTCATAATTTTGGCAAGTTTGATTGCAATATCTTCAGTGGTTCGCAAGTTATTATGGTGACAAAAAATAATAATCATTAAAAAAAAAAACTGATAACGGACGCAAGGACAGACAACAACCTGAGGCGGTCCGTTTAGGCGAGTGCCTGGAATGTCCTATCCATAAGAGATGGAGATGGGCCAGGCATCTGCCTGGGGATGGTCAGATGGAGACCCCTCGTGTACCGGTAGAAAGAGGATGCAGCGACACGCTGTGGCGAATGCTCCCATTGTATGTATATACAATGTTGAACAGCATCAAAAAGAAACTGGCTGCTCAGACAAATGACAGAACATCTTAGCACTTATACATCCAGCTGCTATCGTGGTGGTTGTTCCAATTTCTTCAGCACAACCAAAACACAAATATGGTGAGATGGTGGTAATTAAGGTTGGGCTTGGTTTGCCTCAAACTCTTCTCTTTCTGAATGAACCTAAATATACAATGAATCTAGATGTAAGGAATTCAACGAAGATAACAGCACACTATGGCTTACATTTTGGAAATATGATCTGTTGAGAGATGCTGCACCCCCTTGCTGTCACAATGCAAGTGTGGCAATCTTCAGCAGAGTTCACAGAAGAAAGAATCCAGAATCAGACAGTTCAAAGGTGAGCATACGACTAACTGAGCTGTCTTTCTGTTCCTCAGCTTGCAATACCCAACATTCCAATTAAGTCTGCCATCCAAATATGAACTGGGCTAAACTGTACTCAAGCTGTGACATATGTATATGTATATATATATATATAAATATATATATAAATATATATATATAAATATATATATATATAAATATATATCAATCCCATGCTGTTCCACCTGAAGAAGGTTGCATAAAACAACCATGAAAAGCTACACAAGGTAAACCCATTGCTGTTTCAAACCCTATCCGAGTTCCTCTCCAGCTGCAGACATTCACAAGTAGTACATATATGTGAATCCCAATGATACACACATCCTCAGCCGAAGTACCGGTTCCATCTGCTATTTACATTTGCATGTAGTACATGCTTGGGAGCCTCGTTGGTGCTGATAATTCCCCCTTGGTTTATATATACACAGTATGTATATGTATATATATATATATATATATATATATATATATATATATATATATATATATATATATATATATATATACATACATACATATACATATACATATATACATATATACATATATACATATATACATATATACATATATATATATATACATATATATATATACATATATATATATACATATATATATACATATATATATATATATATATATATATATATATATATATATATATATATACATACATACATATACATATACATATATATTATATTATATATATTTAATATAATACAGGGTGTTTCAAAAAGATTGAAACAACTTTGACTTCTTGCCATTTCTTTGGGTTTTTTGACCTACACCGTTTTCCTTTTCAGGGTTTGGTGGTGTTATTGTGGTATTTGTTCCCTGGGATTTCTATCTCCGTAGCGCAAGTATGTCATTGACAGTGGAGTAGAAGACGAAACTGGTGGCTCTGTGATATGAGACTAAATCAGATATAGACAACTGCCAGAAAATGTTCTTATGGTTGTTGATGGCACTGTTGAAGTGGAAATGGACTTCATCACTGAACCAGATCAGGTTGATCCAGTTTGGGTGCCGCTCCATCCTGTCAATGAGCCAATTGCACAAATCAAGTCTCCTTCTCATGTCATCTTGACTCGTTTATGCCTAATAGAGATTATGTATGGGAAAGATTCAGTTCCTTGGAGAGGATACGCTAGACTGATGTTGGTTTGATGCCTAGCTACCGGGAGCACCGGCGGTGGGTCTTCTTGGGACTGTCCCCTGCAGAATCCCGCATGGTGTTGATGTTGGCTTGGCTCTTGGTTACTGATGCTGGCCTGCCACTGTTGCCCTTGCTTTGGTTGTGCACTGTACCTTTGTGCTCAAAATGTTTTACAATACGTTGAATGGCACAATTTGTGGGTCCATCATGTGTTCTGAGGTCGTATTCCCGGCAGAACCTCTGGCAGGCGTCAACATATGATTTAGTCTCATACCACAGAGCCACCACTTCTGCCTTCTGCTTCACTGTCAATGGCATATTTGAGCTATGGAGCGAGAAATCCAAGGGAACAAATACCACGATAACACCACCAAACCCTGAAAAGGAAAACGGTTTTGGTCAAAAAACAAAGAAATGGCAGGAAGTTAAAGTTGCATCAATCTTTTTGAAACAATATGTATATGTATGTATGTATGTATGTATGTATGTATGTATGTATGTATGTATGTATGTATATATATATATATATATATATATATATATATATATATATATATATATATATATATATATATATATATATATATATATATATATAATCTTCACTCTCGATCTAACTTCATTCCTGATATGATAGATACATTTATGCTCATATGATGAAGGTACTGTTTATCCAAACATATTTGGTTCAATATTAATAAGAGAAAGTCACTAAAGCTCTATGGTCTCCTTTTTGTTTATGCCCATTGGAGAAGCTGACTCAGCATAATTTTGCTCTCCCTTCCCTCTGCACCATTGATGAACCACCAAAATGACACATATGATTCCGAGTGAGAGCACAAGAAAGCCAGCAGCCTTTAGACCCTTTTGCTTTGGACAGTTGAACAATGCTCTGAACAGTGGAGGTTGTGTTGAAAGCTGATGACTTCGGATAACTTTTGTAGTCACTGACGACGTTTGTTCAAACAACTTCGGAAAGGTACTCTCAGCCTCTTGTTCTGCAAAAAAAAAATAAAAAGAGGTAAAGAAAATGATTCCAGTTTTTGGTTTGCAGCAGAGTCACCTTTTGATATACACAGAGTCAAGGCTCCTGGAGGAGCAAGAACATAGAACGGATCAGGATGCAACAGAACAAAAATGAACAGCTGATAGAGAGGGGGGTGGGGGGAGGGGACATCAACATCAGGGTTGAGGGACAACATTGAAAGACTTTGAAGGTAAGCGATGTGAGGAAGAAGAATGAGGATTAGGAGGGAAACATCAGGGTGGACAAGATGGATGATGAGGACAAGGAGGGGATGAGGGGTGGACAATATGAATACAGAAGCAAACTCTCAGGAAGGAAAAACAGGAAAGTTAGAAATAGGTGGCTTGGGGAGAGTTAACAGGGTTAGAAAAGATCATGATTTTGGAGGGGGATCTGAGATGGTGGTGAACAGCTGTCTTGAAGATATGGAGGGAATAATGAGGTTGAAGAGAATGTATAATTGTTTACACAGGTGGGAGAAAAGAGGAATAGATGAGCGGAGGTGAGCAGTGATGCTGGATTTTGGGAGTTTCACCAGTCGGGGGTTGATGGCAGACCATGTGCATCCTGCACAAACCCGAGAGGGATGAAAAGAGCAAATTGTTCTTTTTTTTTTTTTTTCCTCCTTTTTGAGTGAACCGCTTCCAAAGTTAATTAAACCATTCCAGATTTGTCTCTGTTGCCATCGAATGGTGTGCAGATTTGTTTGCGTCATTTGCTGCTCGTATCCTCTGCTCATTGCCATATATTTTGTGTGCCTGCTTGGTCATTTTGATCTGCCTCGGCCTTGTGTCTCTGCCTCGCCTAGTCGTGCTTACCCATCCAATACGGGACGTTCGAAATGACGTATGAATTCCAATGAGGCCTTTCAGGCATGCGCTGTGACTGTGCGTTGCCAGTGACTTGCTTCTACTAACTGGGGCACTTTTAACCTGCTTCACTCGGGTGAAATGTGTAAATCAAACAGTCAACCATAATTGTGTTCCTGTATGCAAATAGGACTCGCACAAATAAAATAATATGGGAAATATCCATCAGTGAGAAGTGTCAACTTCCTACCATTACATGTTAGTACCAGCGAGCGATGACTGTGGATAACACCTACATTTGGCACACACACACACACACACACACACACACACACACACACACACACACACACACACACACACACACACACACACACACACACACACACACACACACACACACACACACACACACACACACACTTATTTTCGTAATAGATGCCAAAATCTACTATAATTACCTCCACCAATGAAAGTGTAGCTTGCACAAACTTAATGAAGATCTCCTTTGTCGAAGAATTGGAAACCATTAATTCGTTGGTTACGACGCACGGCATCATCCCTCAATTGGAGACGTCCATTAAATAAATCACCAATCACCTGCTATGTTCACATGAGGCACTCCTGCAAGATTCAAAGTCCATTCACTAGTAACGATAGTCAGCGGGTTTGGGTAGAACGCGCCCATCCACAGTGTGGGCCTTGCACCGGCACACATAATCAGGAGTTTTTGGGGGGGTTTTTTTTGCAGTTCAGGCAGCTGCAAGATCTCAGCTCTTTCAGTGAACTGAAATAGTTCTCCAACCCTTTTGTTATGCGTGGTATTTTCGGCTTCTTTTTGAAACTTTGCTAGCCATTTTAGGGAACAATCCTTATCTCGCACACACGATATACGTTGGCATGCCTCAATCAACATTGCTGCTAAGCAGTTCTGCACATGTATGCCGAGCATTTTCGGGTGGATTGTGTCATTTCAAAATGCTGTATTGTCTTTACATCGCATATCACATGTCCTTCCCTCACTTCAATTCCTTCCTTATAACTATATTATTCCTAAAATATACCTTTGATAAAAAGGACAACAAAAGAGACTCCTGAGCTCACGTTTTGATAAGCTTTCTTGTTCATCAGGATGACAGGATGAAATCATCAATGGATGGAATCAACAGAACGGTGTTCAGGAGTCCATTAAGCACCATAGGAAGCAAGGAGATGTCGACCTTTCAGGCATTTCACCGTTTTTGTTTACAATGTCGAGGCTCTTGGAGGACCGACGTCCGAGAAGATGAAATGGATCCAAAGAGAATCGAACAAAGGGAACAGTAGAAAGAGAGGGGGGTGGGGGGGGTAATACACCAACAGCAAGAATGATGAACAAAATAGAGGGAGACTTGGAGAAATTAAGGATGTGGGGGGAAATGAGGACTGGGACATGACACAGGAGGCGGGGAGTTGAACATAATGGACACAGCTGCAAATTTTCAGGAAGGAAAGAAGAATGAAGAACTAGTCTCGCTTGTGAAGGAAACCTTGGAAAAGACGTGGAAAGAGGTGGCCGTGGAGAGGGTTAACGAAGGTAGAAGCGATCGAGGTTTTAGATGGCGGATTGTCTGATATGGTGGTGAACAGCTGTCTTGAAGTCCTGGAGGGGAAGATGAGATTGAAGAGACTGTGGAAGTTGGTTCCACAGGTGGGAAAAAAGAGGAACGAAAGAATGGAGGTGAGCAGTGATCCTGGATACAAAAGATTGTCAGAGCAAAAGACCTTTTTTCTCCAATGAAGGGTTAATGTGTGAAATGTCAGTTTCTCGGTGACTCCCACAGTGTTTCGCAATCCTCCATTAACGTTTTGTTGATTCCATCCATTGTTTTGCCAATGGTAGACTTGGCATGACAGAAGATGCCCAGTTGGTGGCTAGTTTTGAACTCCAACTCTGATATGTGGTTTTGTCCAGAGGTGTAGATCATGGTAAATTATCATTACCTTGCTTGTAATAATCAAAAAGTTATTCAGCAAGATCCCACTTGCAAACAACAGTCATCCACGTCTGTGTACAATGGCGAGGAATCGGGCTGGTCAGCATTGTTCACAAAGTTAAAATCAATGTCAAGGGATCACCAAGTAAGTGTACAGTGAGATGAAAATGACTCACCAGCTTTCAAAGAAGTGCTTATTGTTGTCGTCATGTGATGACTTGATATTTGTTCTTTGGTATGAGAACTCATAACACTGGAATGTTTTGGCGTGATCCAACTTGACGTTTGGTCTTGTGGAGGGGATAACAACTTGTACTTTGCCATCAGCTTCTCCACCCCACCAATTTCAGTTTCCCAACATTCGTACTGGTCGCCAGGGGATACCGCAGTCCTTGGTAATTTCAGGAACCACTGTGGCTTTCCCACTGTTTGCAATATGCTTCCTACATCCACAGGTCCTGACAGGTCCTTCCATTGCACTATGGCGCTCTCACGACTGGTGTTGCATGCAAGGAAGAGGAATTCATCAGTGCCGATGGTCTTGAATCGAAGCTCTGTTGGAAAAGCAATGGCATTGCATATAAAAGGCTTGCGTAACTTCAAATGTTATCTTGAACTTCAATCTTCAGTGTGGGCAGCACATCTTCATTCTTTAGCATCAACTCACCTACAGAAGATGGGCAGATGGATACATTTCCTTTTTCCACATCCTGCAAAACATAACTGGGGTGGGAAAATAAGCATGTAGAGAATTTAAACATTTCTCAAGTCATCTAATCTATCTATACTAATGTCAGTGTGTATTGTTCATAAAGTACAACATATTCTCTCTCTGAATTTGTCTGGACAGTGGTTATGTCCAGACAGTGGTTATCTCCATACGTGGCTGGACGGTGGTTATTTCCGGACGGACCCTCCCCTCACACTGCCTTCACCACCCCTCACACTTCTTTCCCCTCCCTTCACACTGTCTTACCCTTTGCCCACCCCTCCCTACTCCTCCACCCCTCCCTGGTCTCCCTACCTCCTCGTTCCTCCACTCCTCTCTCTGCCACCCATTTTTTCTTCCCCCTCCTTAAGTATACCCGTCAGCCGGGCAGTGGTTATCTCTGCACGGACCCTCCCCTCACACTGCTTTACCGTGCCCTCCGCTCATGCTGCCTTCGCTTGCCCTCCCCTCCTCGCTCCCCCCTCTTTCCTCACTCCCCCACCCTCCTCATTCCCGTCTCCTTGCAAACTCCCCCACCACTCCTCATTTACTCCCCCATTCCTCACTCCCCCACCCCGCCACCATCTCCCTCTCCTTGCTTCCCCTCCCTCCTCACTTGTCTCCCTCTCCTCATCCTCCCTCCTCACTTGTCTCCCTCTCCTCATCCTCCCTCCTCTTCCTACCCTCCCTCCTCTCTCTCTCCCCTCCATCTAACTCCGCTCCCTTAACATTCCCGTCAGCAAAGCAACGGGTTGTGTGTGTGTGTGTGTGTGTGTGTGTGTGTGTGTGTGTGTGTGTGTGTGTGTGTGTGTGTGTGTGTGTGTGTGTGTGTGTACATATATATATATATATATATATATATATATATATATATATATATATATATATATATATATACACATATATATTGGTTTTTTTATAATGTGAATGATGTCAGTGTCATGTCACATCCAGAGTCAGTGTACTCATTTTGCTGTGCCGCTGATGCAGTGCCTCCTGTTTCCAGTGAGCTGTTACTCGTTTTTGCTGACCTCAGAAGGCTGAGAGTTTTAGTCAATCCACCTGTTATTTAACAGCATGGCAGGGGCTCAAACTCAAGACCCTAAGATCTTAAGGCAGCAACCTCAACCATAAAGTCAACATCAAGCATTGTGTGTGTGTGTGTGTGTGTGTGTGTGTGTGTGTGTGTGTGTGTGTGTGTGTGTGTGTGTGTGTGTGTGTGTGTGTGTGTGTGTGTGTGTGTGTGTGTGTGTGTGTGTGTGTGTGTGTGTGTGTGTGTGTGTGTGTGTGTGTGTGGTTTTTTTGTGCTCAAGCCTGCATCCAGGTGCATAAAATGACCACTTCAGCCGAACACATTTTTTTTTCTAACAGTATGTCAAAGGGGTGAAGCTATTCCAACCCCTATTGGCAGGGTCCTTCCTTTCTGAGCCTTGAACAATGCAGAAGAGAAAATATGTGTGCATTGTTTATTTTCAAATTGGTAACCAATCACCAAAACGAGAACGATTTTCATATCCCACTCAGACAGAACAAATCCCAGTCAAAACACAATTATACCAGTCATGAGTTAGACATCAATACCAGCAGTCATTTATTATAACAACAATTTCATCTGCAATAAGGAAGTTACCTGGAAGGAGGAGTCAGTGTGCATTGCTCAGCATTAACTTCCCAGCTGCAGTGAGGATCCCGTGCAAGCACACATTTTTCACAACTCTTATAGTGACTACACACCCCTTGCATTGAAAGTTGCACCACACCATGTGGCCCAGATGCATATAACTGATCCTAAGGAAAAAATTAAAAACGTTTCATCATACTTACACTATCATCTCACACCTTCCATAAAATAATCAACTGAATATTGACAGGTAACTCATACACCAAGCAACAAAGCACAGAAGGTATGGAAGAAATGTAAACACACACATAATTATATTTGTGTAAGTATATCTACTATATAAATGGCTGTCCTGTCTGTTTGTCTGTCTGTCTGTTTGTTTGTAACCAATAAGCTCCTCGACCAGTGAACCGATCTTGATGAAACTTTACACACATATAGACCTAACATTCAGCTCCAGGATGCACTAAGTGGCTTTCCATAAAAATGAAAAAATATATATGTATAAAATAAAAATAAATAAAAAATTTCCATTAAAAAAAAATGGCTTTCGAATAGTGCGCCGGCAGATTCATCGTAACAAAAGGCTTCATGGTTAAAAACGCTCGGGTTTTTTGAAATACAAAATGTTCGTATCCGTTGACTTTTTAAACATACACATTCTCCTGTTATTTGAATTCTCGAACTGCACACGCAAGGCAACAGCTAACTGCTGATAGATCTGCTCATGAAAGAGCCAGGCAAGCAGAGTGAGAGAGTGAGAGAGTGAGAGAGTGAGAGAGTGAGAGAGTGAGAGAGTGAGAGAGTGAGAGAGTGAGAGAGTGAGAGAGTGAGAGAGTGAGAGAGTGAGAGAGTGAGAGAGTGAGAGAGTGAGAGAGTGAGAGAGTGAGAGAGTGAGAGAGTGAGAGAGTGAGAGAGTGAGAGAGTGAGAGAGTGAGAGAGTGAGAGAGTGAGAGAGTGAGAGAGTGAGAGAGTGAGGTGTGAGAGAGAGAGAGAGAGAGAGAGAGAGAGAGAGAGAGAGAGAGAGAGAGAGAGAGAGAGAGAGAGAGAGAGAGAGAGAGAGAGAGAGAGAGAGAGAGAGAGAGAGAGAGAGAGAGAGAGAGAGAGAGAGAGAGAGAGAGAGAGAGAGAGAGAGAGAGAGAGAGAGAGAGAGAGAGAGAGAGAGAGAGAGAGAGAGAGAGACGCGTCGCCTAACTGCAAATAGAGCGTCACACCGTTTTGGCAGGACATCAAGGACAGTTGCCACTGCTGTCAGAAACATTGAGTGGCTCAAGGCCATCTTCAACTATGACCTCTCTGAGGATTACGGCAGCATAAAGCCTTCCTTCCATAAATCTGAGGAATAAAAGAAGCCTTCCTAATTTTCTCCATATAACTAATATAATGCCTCAGTCTAACTTGCGTGAGGAAAATAGGGCAAATTTCCCGGGTATTACCGGGTACTTCAGCTAGTTTTATATATATATATATATATATATATATATATATATATATATATATATATATATATATATATATATATATATATATATATATATATATATATATATATACACACACACACAAGCGGAGTATGTTTACACATTGTGTAAGCATACAAACCATGCTTCCCCTTTGTTTTGGGTCGCTCACATGCATTTCATTTTTCATGAATTTATTTTCAAATTTTTTTTTCATTTATGAATGTTGTCCGACAATTCTGTGATTTTTTGTCTGGTGTCCTGGCTTCAATATCCATCGGCACACAAAATATTTGCTTTCTTTATCACCTGGAAGGTACCAATCTTTAATATTGATCAGTCAGTGAGTCAATGGTTAGAAAGAGCTTTAAATTGTTACGGCTGTGGAAATTCCCATTACACCATAAAGGGCCCTCAGGTGAGATATCTCCATAGGTACATGTGTAGTTAGCCCAAACCCATTGTATAGAGGGAATTTATGTGATCCATTTGGGCTGCGATCCTCCAGTTAGTCGTTTTTCTTTCCCTATCTTTGATTTCAAATGAACAAAAACTGCCAAGGATGCTGGTGGGCTTTTCCCGCCATTCTTCCCCGCACTTGGTGTGAGGGAACGGGGGGAAGGGCGGCTCGCCGCCGATTGGTGGATGGACAGAGTGAGGCGGTCGGGGTAAGGGAACGCCCCTTTTCGAGAACCCTCTTGAGGGAGGGTGGAGCCGAAAACGGGCAGAGTGAAGGGCGGAGCCCCACGCTATAAAAGTCGGACACGGGCGGGCGCATTCTCTCCCTCTTCCTGCTCTCTCCCTCTTCCTGCGCTCTCCCTCTTCCTGACTCGTGAAACTCGCCTCCGTCTGAAGTCGTTGTTGGGTCATCGCCGAGCTGTGTCATCGTGGTCGAGTGTCTCTGCGTCGGTGTGGTACTCGCGGAGCCCGAGGAGCTCGTTGAAGTCGAGCTGTGTCGTCATCGAGTCTGGTCAAGTCGGCAGTGGAGGACGGCGAAGGAGACGGAGCTCGGAGTGGAGGTCATGGGAGGAGGACTCGACGGCCGCACCAAGAGAAGTCCTTTCTTTTCTTTGGGTTTGTGTAAATGACTGTGGGTGGCGCCTGTCCGACAAGTAGAACTGTTTAAGTGTTGCCGTGTGTACGCGTATTCGGTTTTAACCCTGCTTTTGCTTATATGTGCATTTTGATTATTGTGACTGTAAATACGTGCCTTCCATGCTGGTCTGTGTGAATTAAACGTGCTTGTGTGAACTTGTTCCCCGTTTCGCTGCGTCCTTTCCTTCGTTTGAATTTCCATCTTGCATCACGTAAGGGGTTCGTAGTGGGTGCAACATCCCGGTAATTAATCAGAACCGTCAAGGCCGACGATAACACCTCTCGGTTATCACTGTAGCACGGAACGGGCCGCTTAAGCGGTTCGTGTCCGGAGTCGGCCTGTGGCGTGGTACGATCGCCCGGTCAACCATTCGCGCAGGTACTTAGGTAGATCAAATTTGGCGAGCAACCCTATCCTGCGTGGGTGGGCAATTGGCACGATCGTGGTGAGGATAAACCCCCAATCGTGACTAGCTCCCGGCATTGTTCCAAGAGGGTCATGACTGAATTGTCCGTTCCGGTGGGCGAGGCGGCCGCCATTCGAGTCGAGCGGCCGATCGCACGCCGGCGGGCGCGAATTCGCAACAATATATTAACGAGTGGGGTATGCTGACATTGTGTAAGCACATTGTGTAAGCAAACGAACCGTGCTCCCCCATTGTCTCGGGTCGCTCACCTGCATTTGATTTTACATTTATTTATTTTAATTTATTATTTTCATTTTATTTTTTCCCATCTCTTTATATTTTCATTTACGGATGGTTTCTGACAGTTCTGTGATTTTTCCTGGTGTATTGGCTTTGATGTCCATCGGCACACACAATTACCATGCTTCCCCATTGTCTTGGGTCACTCACCTGCATTGTTTTCATTTATTTATATTTCCATTTATGGATGTTGTCTCACGATTGTGTGATTTTTTTTCCCCAGTGTACTTGCTTTGATGTCCATCGGCACACAAAATTTCAACTTTCTACATCACCCGGGAGGTCTCAATGTTTAATATCCGTCAGTGAGTCAGTGGTCAGAAAGATATATGTATATACATTATACATATATAAATATAAACAAGTCTGAAGACGACGATGGTTCACGAGCGGAATTTGATGATGTAGATTGTTTCAGAAGTCAAGGATGAGACAATGTGATAATGTTTGACCAAGTTATAAAAATGATCAACATGATGTGGTACGTGTGACAGGTTATTAGCTGCAAAATGTCTAAAACCCGGTTTCGTTCAACAACTTTAAAAATTTGACCTTTGCATAACTTTTTTAAGGTCCCAAAACAATGTTGTGGACATTAAAATAAGGATACAGGATACGTGCTATAGCTTATTGGAGTTAGTTCGTCAAAGATGGTCGAAAACCCGGTTCGATTCCCACAACTTTGAAAATTTGACCTTTGTGAACTTTAAAGGTCAAAGGTCAAGGATTATGACCTTTGGTGCAAAACTTCCTCTGGAACATTTCAGGAACAATATAACGTCATATAGGCTATATGGCATTTCGCACTCCTCGGATTATCCAGACTTTGATGAAATCAGCGTCAAAACAAACTTGAAGGGGGTGCCACGGGCAAGGTGTTCGAGATAGAGCAAAATGGTTTCAAGACTTTAGGTGGGGAATGACCTCAAGATTATACATAAAAAATATTGTCATCCCAGCTCTCAAAGTTTGGGCGGTCATATGATTTTTATGTCAAAATTCGAAATTTTCTAAGTTCGTGACCTTGTGACCTTGACCTTGGGACAAAAATTGAAAAAAAAAATCGAGCTCCGTGGGGCTATGCAGGTGCCATTGGGCTAACCAAATACCAAAACCCCAGCCAGATTTGACAACCCCCCCCCCCCCGAGAAGATAATTTTTAATGTCAAAATTCGCAATTTTCTAAGTTCGTGACCTTGTGACCTTGACCTTGGGATGAAAATGAAAAAAAAAAATCGAGCTCCGTGGGGCTATGCAGGTGCCATTGTGCTAACCAAATACTGAAACCCCTGTCAGATTCGACAAACCCCCTTGGAGAAGATGCAAATTGAAATCGGCTACCCCCTAAAAACACGTTTTTTGGGCGTGGCTCCGCCCATCATGGGCGCACCACGCTCTTTCTCAGGAAAACACAACTAGATCATGATATAAACCTCCCACTAAAATTTTATCAGGATCGGATCAAAACCCACGGAGCTATGCTCGGGACAGACAGACAGACAAGCCGGTCGGCGGACATGGGTAGTCGACGACGCAATAGAACCTGATGCGATGGGCCCATTCGATGGGGAATGAGCTGAGGATTAAACACAAGAAAATTAATGATTCTAGCTTCAAGGGTTAATGCTGCAGATTGTTTTTTGTTAAAATACCCCCACATTTAGAGGTTTTTCGGCCGTTGCTAGGCAACGGAGGGGTCCATAGCAACGGTTCTATCTCGCCCATAACTAGGACATACCATGAACCTACCATACCAGTTTCATGTATATCTGACTCATAGTCTCTGAGATATAACGAACTTCGTTTTTTTTTATTGTTTTCGACCAGGGTTCATTCAAAGTCTATCTTCTCCGACAGTTTTCATAGGATCCGGCTGGAAATTTTTGACAATATGGCTGAATGTACTGCCCACAGTCACTCGTGGCCATATCTTTGAAATTTTTGAAAAATCATAAAAAAATTATTTTTTCGAAAATCAAAGTCCCGTTGCTAGGCAACGGTGGTGTCCATAGCAACGGTTCTCATTTGCACACAACTAGGTCATGGTATGGACCTACCAACCAAGTTTCATCGAAATCGCCATTGTATTAACGGACCACTGGATCGAACAGAGGGACAGACAAACATAGACGGAAAAAGTGATAATAAGGGGAGAACAGATTTCAAAAACAAAATTTTTGAAAAAAAAATTTTTTTTTTCGACGAGGTCAACGACCCAACACACAACAATAACGAAAATCGTGGTCACTTATTTTTTTTGTGAAAATAATTTTTCGTGAACCAATACATACATACATACATACATACATAATAGCAGGGATATCCGGCGTTGCTGGGCAACATCGGGTCCCTCTTCCCACCCCACCCATTTTGCCTGCATCCTCCCACCTCACCCCTTGAGGGACAAATTCATCGATATGGCTGAAATAACGATGACATAGATGTTTATCCTCATCACCATGTCATGAATCTGGGGTGTGTTCAGTTACAAAGTTTCTTGTTGACCGATTGCCAAGTGGCTTAAGCACTCAAGCAAACACTCCATTAGAAACTGTTGATAAGGAATAGCTGGCTTGGCAAGCGCTAGCTAGCTGCTTGGTAACTGAACACACCACAAGATATCTCAACCAAATACAGTACATACAAAACACTGACAAAAGGTCATTTTTTTTTAATTAAACACTTAAAATATTAATCACGAGTATTTTCGTAAAAATGAAAACGTACCTTGTTCAGTCCCACACATCCAACCACAGACACAAACTCAGCTTTATGTATGAGATTAGGTGACAGTGAGACACCTTGTGCAAAACTGCCATATTTTCATGATGTTTCCTACTCTTGTTAATCTATAATTTCTTGTTGTCCCTCTCAAAGTAATCAGCAAATAAAGTTTATATCTTCTATCGTATCATTTTTCCATGACTTTTAGTAAGTTATAAAAAAGGCTCCGATTATTCGTGCATTCCTGCTCTTGCAGACATCTCTGCATGATGACGTCATGTGTAAGGATGTCTTTTTTTCATACCTAGCATGGAAGCAAACACTGGATAAACACTGCAAACACAGATCTCCTAATGTCTCTGTTCCCCACTGTTTTGTCCTCCCCTCTCCCACCCCTCTTGGCTCATGCCCCCTCCACCCTCCCTCCCCCCCCCACCCCTTGCTGTGCGTTAGCTCTCACTCGAGTCTCGACAATGTATTAAAAATAATAATAATAATAATAATAATAATAATAATAATAAGTAAATAGACACCATGATTTTTAAAGCTTCTATTTATTGATATGAACATTTGAAGAACATTTGATCCATTTTAATACATACACTAGTATTTGGTAGACTTGCCATTTGCAGATTTCAACGCTTTTACTCTTTCAGGCAGAGAACTAACAAGTTCTGAAATTTTATTTTGTGGGATTTCTGCCCAGGCTTCACACTAAAGGTTTAGCAATTGTGGCCGTGATTATGGTTTCCTGGACTTTTTCCGCACAGCTCGATCCAATGTGGCCAAGAGGTGTTCAATGGGATTCATGTCAGGAGACTGTCTTGGCCATGGAAGTCACTTGATCCCATTTCTGTCCTGCCATTCTTTGGTCTTTTTTGCAGTGTGGCATGGAGCTCCATCTTCCATGAACAGAGTTTGACCATCTGACCAGTGGAGAAGATGGGGAGAAGTCCATCATCAAGGATAAAATGTGTATCATAGAGTTAATGTTGCAAACACACTCCACAAGCTCTGACCATCCAGCACTTCAGATTGTTCCACACACAATCACTGAAAAACCACAGTGTTTGACAGTTGGCTGCAATCGGTTCAGACAGAACTCTTGACTGGGAAGTCTCCAGACCATACACGTCCACTGTCAGAAAATTAAATAAATTGGGACTCATCTGTAAAACTGACAGTTTGTCAAAACTCCAAGGGTCTGGTGGCCATCTCGTCAGCCGACTTCTTTCTCCTTTGAATGTTGGCTGGTCGAAGAAGTTTTCTCCAAGCTGCTTTCCCATAGTAGCCCAGTTGATGAAGATACCGTGCTGCAGTTCTTGAGCTAACTTGGATCTCCTCTGCAACACCTGCTGCCTCACAATGGGGAGTTTTCTCAATGGACCGCATGACAGCTCGAAGACATCTTTCTGAGGGCCCCGATTGAGCAGAACGGGAAGCTGTGGATTACTTGCCTTCGCTGGTGAATTGCACAATCACCCAATTGACCGTAGAAAGCAGAATGCCAAGTTAAGGTTCTGAGCTATCTGACGCTGGCTGACTCCACCTTGCGATTGGTGAACAATTCTTCCTCTTTGAAAATCGCAAAGTTTGTGTGCTCCCTGGGTTTGAGGCAAAGTTAATTGTCATACACGACGCAGGAACTCGTTTCTGCAAATAAATAGTTGAATATTAGAACAAATCACTGTGTAAAACTTGCTTTATACAGATGAAAAGAAATTTAAGGTGTCTATTTACTTTTGTCATGTCTCTGTAGACTGTGAGTAGCTGTGATTTTCCCAGGAAAGTTGGATTGACGGAGGATGTCCTGCCTGCCACTGGCTTTTGAGGGCAGCTTGACTATGGGGTCAGTCCAGGAAAGGTCATGGTTAATAGTGAGGCCAAGAAGTTCAAGAGCTTGAACCTCTTCCAGCGGATGACCAAGGAAATAGACAGGTGGGTTCGTTTGACGATCATTCCCAGACGATAGGGTGAGACCGTGGGATTTTCCAGGATTGAAGGACATATTCTCTTTATCGGTTCAGAGTTTAATCATCGTGAGCTCAGCAGAGGAAGATACAGCCGATGTCTCCCGAGCACTGGAATGGGTCTTCCAGAGCATATGAAGACATCATTAATGGAGATATACAGTAAATGTTCATCCTTTTCTTTGACAACCTTTTTTGACCTCTCTTAATATCTACCCAACTTATAATATTTTAATGGAGTTATATTTCAAAAATAAATTAATTGTGACTGTTTTGCATGATTTTTATTCTATCTGCCAAGAAGACAAAAATTTTCAGGAGGGATGATTGCTTATCTACATGACAGTGTGATCCCCGACGGGCAATCATGTTTCCCGCCTGAGTCATTCGTTTCTTTGTCACCATTCCCAGATATTTTTAGAAAGCTTATTCACAGATAAAACTGCATTCTTATTATAAATACAATTTTCAAAACGTTGTACCGACTGTACTTCAACAAAGGAGAGAGACTGGTATGAACAAACAGCACTCGGTAGAGCGCACAAAGTACCTCCACCAGGCTGAACAGGTTATCTTTTGTATCCCATTGATGGGCCGTATCTGGATCCAGAGCTGATCCCACTGATATTCCAGAACTGGATTCATACCTGAACCAAAATCTAATTGGCTTGTTCTTGTCACATAACCAACTCATCCACTGAGTTTTGTCATAACTCTTCCACAACTCTTTGAGATATCCTGCTATATACTACCCGAATGGCGAATAATCACTTTAAAAATTCTAGTATCCAGATCCGTATCCGGATCTTCATTAAAATCTAATCACACACCGAACCCGTCAACCAAATTTCGTCCAAATCCATCCACAACTTTTTGAGATATGCTGTTGACAGACAAAGAGACAGACAGACCAGGGGTGAAAACATAACGTCCAAAATTAAAGTTCCAAAATTGTGAACTTTAACATCTCAGTGATATAAATACACGGGTGATCAAACAACACAGTTGCCTTTTCAAAATATATTGCAAAGCCTTATTTCCCATGAACTTTGCATTCCAAATTTTCATCTATAACCGTGCAGCTTCATTGCAGTGCATCTCCTGCGGTGCACTCTTGAGTACCAACCTTACTGGCTGAGAGCTTCATGTCCTGTATTGGACCACTGGCAAAGAGATGTGCTGAGTAGCAGACGTGCGTGGTTCCATTAGTCTTCACCACCTTGTGAAGTTTCCCATTGTCTGTGGAATCACAAGTGAAATTTTCATGACAAGAACAAACAACTCCTCCATTCTCTTAAGGTAATTGGAAGTATAATAAATCACTTTTGTATACAGTTATTAGTTTGCAATAAATCATAAATCATAGTGACTTGTTACAAGTCAGAATTCTTTCTTAAACTCTCCAGCCCCCCCCCCATCCCATCCCCTATTCCCCCAGATCCCACTTTCAAAATGCTGCTTGATCCTTTGCAATACCAGAAAAGGAATCCTGCAGCAAGTGCTGAATTAGTGGCTTTATCTCAGAAATATTTTCAAGTGTTTGTGTGTTTGTACGTTATTCGTTCATGGCCGAACCGTAGCACCTAGAGGCCCAGCTTTTTTGGTGTCGGTACTTCAGAATCTGGACAAGGTTTTAAGTTTCAACATGTTGGCCTTGACATCCGTTTTGAGGCCACCAACGGTCGCTACAAAGTGTATATTGGGGTGCGGAGTCAGGGAGTGCTGCTGCCAGCCCGCAGGCAAAAGGTAACCACCATGAGGCCAATAACTCCATAGCTTTTCAATGTCTAAAATGTCCAGGAACTGAAGTAATATGTGTTAAAGGCAAATAAAATAGTAATTGACAAAGACAGATAGGGTCTCTGAGTGGTTTACATCTGAGCCCAGGAGTCACAAAAGCAGTCCACCAACAGACCCACATCCAGCGATGTATAAAGGTGCTACATGTCCCCTTTCATTATGTAGAAAGGCCTTGGTATCATGACATTACATTTCCCCCCCTTTTGAAGATAAACATCCATGTAACCCCAACTTTGCAACAGAAAAATATTTAAACAATTTTCTCAGAATTTCTCCTGCAAACATGTCATCAGCAACAAAAGTTCAAACCTTCGAGAAAAATTCAGTGATCAAAACTGGAAACAGACAATGTCGCACGAGTTCACATTTCTTTGAGTAAATAAACATATCGTCGCTGGTCTCAATTGTTTTGACATTGCTCCTTGCTTTGGGGAAGAAAACTGAAAATTCTTCCTCAGTTGGCATATCTTGCCAGTTTACGGTTGATGCTATCCGATCTAGTGGTCGCACTGTGTCTCTCTAGTTCCAGACTGGTCTGAGTTGGCGCGAGTCGACCATGAGCTGCGTCTTGGTCACAGTTGTGAATCTTACCTTTTTGAGACATTTTCGGCTTGCACTTTCACGTGGTCTTGTCATTGCCTCCTGAAGTTGACATATCTCCAAATTTAACACACTTCAGGGGGTCTTTGAATTGGATACACCTCGGCTGTGCTGTGCTGGCTGTGCCATTGGGTGTAATGCGACTGCTACTCTGGCCAGACAATTCATGCAGGTGTGCTCTGTTTCGCCGTAGTGTGGTGCCATTAGGCGTGAGAACTTCATAGTGCGTTGGCTTTTGTCATACACTGGTTACTTCACCTGGAAACAAGGTTTTGTTTGAGTGATCGAGACTTCTGACCTTCTATCTGACATATGCAAAGATGGAAGGTTTGGACCAGCATGTTCGTCATGAGCATGCTTCATTTTGTCTCCCCTTTCTTCTAGTTGTCTGGAAGTTTCTGCAGGTCTCTGCAGTGTGTCCGATGCATTGCTGCTTGGTAGGGTGGTTTGGACTGGTCTTCCGAACATGATTTCAGCTGTTGCAGGTAGGTTTGTGTCGATAGGTGAACCTCGCAAATTGAGCATAGCTCTGTGGACATCTTAACCTGACTCGTGGCATTTATTCAACACTGACTTGATCATCTGGACCATTTGTTCCGATAATCCATTGGAGCGAGGATATTGCGGTGAGGAAGTTGTGCGTTTGATAGACCAGTTGGCACACATCATTTTATGCTTTCCGAATTAATTGGGGCCCATGATCGGATACGATTTCTACAGGCGCTTCTAGAAGACCGAATGTTGATGCGGTGATCTGTGTGACTGATGCGCTTGAGGTGCTCGTGATCTTATGAACGAACAAATACTTGGCGTGGTTGTCCACAATGATGTGGAAGTCTTTCCCATTCACCTCAAACAAGTCAGTTCCCAGCTTGGTCCAAGGGGTGATGGGTATTTTGTGAGGCTCGAGTGGTTCTTTCTGCTGTAAAGTCTGGATTTTTGGCAAGCTTGGCATATTCCAACAAACTTGGCAATGTCTTCATTGATTTTTGGCCAGTATACAGAGTGACAAGCTAGACGTTTGGCCTTCTCTACTCCAAGGTAAACTTTCCCAGGTGAAGTTGGCCGAGTATGTCAGCATGCATCGACTCAGGCATGAGGACTTGGCTTCCCTTGAAGATGATACCACGAGAAACTGAGTTCATCTCTGTATGGCCAATATGGTCACAAGTCTCATGGGAGTTCCTTTATAGATTCTGGCCATCCAGCATGAATTACTTGTCATAATGCTTTCAGAACAGGGTCACGCGTTATCTCCTGCTGCAGTGCAACTTGCTTGCTCCACCCAAAATGGACTAAGTCCATGGTCTGGGTATCTTGGCCATCCTTGAGGATAATATCATCAATCTGCAAGTCAAGGGATATGTCATCTCACTCATCTGAGTTCGGCAACCTGTACAGTGCATCAGCAAGTATCATGGAGGCCCCTGGCTTGTGATCTGAATGGACATGGAAGTCTTAAAGGGTCGACAGGATCTACAGTCTTGGGGGTCTTTTGGGTCCTCAGGAAGTTTTGGGACTTTTAGGTCCTTGGGGGACTTTTCAGGGTCTTGGGGGTCTTAAAAGGGTCTTCAAAGTTCAAAGGGGTCTCAGCAGTCTTAAGGGTCAAAAGATAAATTCCAATGGTGTGTTATTAATAGACAAAAAGTATGACTCACTAACACACAAAACTCATCCATTTATAGAAGATTTCGTTTGGGAATGAGGAATTGAGAGGGTCAAGAGCTGGTAGAGCTGATGGTGTGGAATGGGATGGCCATAGCTGGTTCATTCTTTCATTAGCAGGAAAGCCACAAGATTACCTGTAAGAGTGGACAGCAGAGAACAGAATTGGATTTGGAGGTGGTAAGGAAGCGACAGTTGTGGAGGGTTAATGATTGTAAGGAGTGGCGCGAGAGCATGTTACCACCCAGAACAAGCCTGTGGTGGTTGTGGTATGGATAAAGAAAAGGAGGGAGGTCAAGAGCAGGGGTCGGAAGATTATTAGGTTGGGAAAGTGTAGGGGCAACGTTATCATAGAGTACAAGGAGAGGGAGGATGAGGGCCAGCTATGAGCAACTTAGCGAAGAAGTGGAAGGTTGTGAGGAGTGGGAGAAGTATGGAGTGGCATTTAGGGGAATTTCAGAAGTTTGTGTGGAAGGACGTCAGGAAAGGGTGCATCATTAAGGGATAGAAACCAACTGTGGTTGACGAAGGAGGTAATGAAGGCAGTTGGTGAAAAGGAGGAGGTTTGGAAGAGGATAGAGAAGATCAAGGATAAGGGAAGCAGCCAGATGCGGGATTTCTGCACCTATATGGGGCAGAAGAAGAAAGCAGCAAGGAGAGCTGTGGATAAGGTGAGGAATGATATGGAAGAGGAGGTGTGCAACAAGTTGGAAGAGGATGGTGGGAGGAAGATTATCTATAAATTGGCTCATGACAGGGATGAGGATGGAAAGGGGTGGGGGGGGCGGTGATTAAGGATGGTGGTGGAAGGCGAGTTACAGAAAGGGGGTAGTATTGAAGGTGTGTGAAGGATATCTCAAAGAGCTGTTAAACCGAGAAGGAAGCAACAATGAGCTGGAGCTACCGTGTAATGTAGAGGGGAAAGTGGAGTTGGTAGAGATCACAGAAGAGGAAGTGTGGAAAGCAATGAAGAGGATGAATAAGGGAAGAGCACCAGGCATTGATGAGGTGTGTACAGAGATTATAATTGCAGTGGGAGATGTCTGAGTCAGTTGGACGAAGAGGCTGTTGAATGTATATATGAGAGAGGGTTCAATTCTGGAGGAATTGGGGGGAATTGTGCCGACATGGAAGGGGAAGGGAGATGTTCAAGATCAGGAGCATTATTACAGTGGGAAGTAATTGTGCCGGGGAAGTACAGGGGCATTACGCTCCTTAGTCAGGTCGTGAAGGAGCTGGGGAGGATGCTGGACTGGAAGATAAGGAAGAGTGTTGAGATGGAGATCAAAGAAGAGAGCAGGGGGCTTAGAAAGGATAGGGGGATGAAGGATGGGATGTTCCTGCTGAGACAGCTGGTGGAGAAAAGGTTGGAGATGCAAGGTGAAATGGCATTTTGATTTGTGGACCTGGAGAAGGCCTATGGCACTGTTCAGGAGAGATGGCAATGGTGATGCCAATATGGAGAAGAGTGCCATAAGCAGAAGTCAGTTTGGTGAAAGGGATGTACAAGGAAACGAAGGGAAGAGTTTTGGTTGGTCCTTGGATGTCTGAGGAGTTCAGTGTGGACATCAGTTTGAGGCAGGGAAGCTCTCAGTCCACTCATGTTTATCATGGTGATGGAGCTAGTAAGCAGGAAGGTGAATACGAGGGGTAGTATTTGGAGGATGTTGTATACAGATGTTGTGTACAGGCTGTTGTGGTGGAGAGTGGGTGGGAGATGCAGGAAGTACTGGAGGAGTGGAAGGAGGCATTTGGGAAGCATTGAATGAAGATGAGTGTGGCGAAGATTGAGGAGATGTGTGTCGGGAAGCAGAGAAAAGAAATGAATATCAGGTTAGAGGGGAAGGAGATCATACAGGGAAATAGGTTTGAGTATCTGGTTGGGGGGGTGGGGGACAGTGACAAGAGATGGTAAGTCCAAGGCAGAGGTGCAGAGGAGGATACAGGTGGATGCGAATGCGTGGAGGAGGGTGGATGGAGTAATGGCAGACATAAAGATGTTGTGTTGTTGTTCGTCTTTTGGCTGCTCCCGTAAGGGGTCGCCACAGCGGATCATCCGTTATGATCTGCATACTGATTTGGCATAGGTTTTACGCCGGATGCCCTTCCTGACGCAACCCTGGTCGCCTCTTACGACACAGGGACAAGGATTGGGTTTCGCCATGATTCCAGGCTGCCCTACACCCTCTCATAGCATGGCCCAGCGCAGAGCTCCCGCCCTCAAGCGATCCTCCAACCTAAACCTCCGAGTAGCCGGATTACAGGCACACGCCACTACGCCCGGTATGGCAGACAGAAAGATATCAAGGAAATTGAAAGGGGAGTTTCTGATGTGTGTAACGCCAGCCTACCTTTGTGGTCTGGAAATGATGGCACTGACAGAGAGACAACAATAGTGGCTGCAGGTTTGCGAGAACAACTGGGTCAGGAGGATTATGGGAGTGAAGAGGGTGGATAGAAGGAGGATGGATGAACTGAGGGAGGAGATTGGTGTGCAGATGAGCTTGATGGGGAGATTGGTATGGGCGTAGCCAGGCTGAGGCAGACGAGGCAGTTGCCTCGTCGCTCATTTCCTGAAATATGATCTGGCCTGAGCCCTCTGGCCATCTGAGCTCCCTGGGGAGTAAACTATCAAAGCTACCCGGCAGTGCTCTGAATACTCTTATCTCCACTCCTATCACAATACCTAAATAGGACAATACCCCCCCCCCCCGACCTCTTTTCGCCTCATCGCTTTTGGACCTCTGGCTACGCGCTTGATTGGTAAAATGCTGGCTGAGATGGGCTGGACACAGTGCAGATCGGGGAAGAAAGAATGGCAACGAGAGCGGATATGTTGAGGGAGCAAGGGAGGAGGAAAAGAGGAAGACCGTGGTTGAGATGTGAGGATTGTGTGTGGGTGGATATCAGTAAGGTGGGGGTCGTTGGAGAGTGCAGAGACTTGGCTGAGGACAGAGGGAAGTGGAGGAATATTGTGGTCAAGGGAGAAGATTGGTGCCATTGGACCTCACCCCTTATAAATGGAAGAGGAGGAAATGAAGTTCGAAACATAACATTCAATTTAAATTAAGTTGTTCCTCGATCACAAACTGACGTTTGTAGATGGATGGTCAGATGGATGGACAGACAGACAGAAGTGAACCAATTGCTTAACCCCCATTTTCCCCTTCTTGTATGCAGGGTAATGAGTACACCAAAGTGTGGCAGTTCCTTGGCTAAATTCCACACATGAAGATCAAACGGTTAACTGTAAGAGTTGACTATAAAAGGGATGTGGATGTGAGATCAAGTTAGTGTTAAGAATAGGGTTATGAGATAGAAGATGAGTAAATGCAGAGATTAAGGAAATGAGACAGGGATACAGCACTGGCGAGACGGCCCAAACGACCTTCTATTTTGCCAAAGTTTTCTAGTCCACTGTTGTGATACAGTAATATACAATTTATGGTTCACACCTGTTCCCAGAAAGTATACAGTGTACTTTTGGTTGTTGGCAGCAAGGATGTGTGCGACAGCCAGTTTGGTGTAGATCTCATGTAGACACAGCAGAGGAACAGCATTAACCCCTTTTGCCATGAGAGTGTTTACTTTCAGGAAGTTCAGGGTTTCTGATGGAAGGTCCCAGGATGATGTAATATTTTGCTTTTTGAGTTCCTCGGAGATACACTGTAAGGTAAAGACAGGTAGAAAATCTTCATGAACAAAGAAAACCGAGTTGTAGTATCAAAAATGAATGAGCCACCACCAAGTATAGCTGCCCAACAGACAATGATTAGATCTGATATTTTGACCACTTAGTGGTCTACATACGAGACTGTACAGGCATCGTGTGCCATGTGTTAAGTATCTTTCTCAGTCGCTGCTGAAAACTGCGTTGGATCCGACTATCTACATATTCTAAGCCTCGTGTTGACTTAACGGTTAAAGTTGCTGGCTCAACATCTTAGGGTATTGAGTCCGAGCCCCTGTCGTGCCATTAAATCGAGTGATTATAAGTAATACAACTAACCCTGACACCAAATTATACATCCAAAAATACAAATTCAAGAACCACCAAAACTACTTCCAAACCTCTTGAAGAAGTACAATCACTAAAACCTTTGGGCTTCACTTTCAGCCATGATCTTTCTTGAGCAATCCGCACTTCTCTGTTGGCCTCCAAAGCCAGTTGCCAATTGGGCATTCTCCATCGTGCAAAGTCTTTCATTGGCACACCTGAACTCTTGTCTACTTACAAGGCCTCCATGCACAGCTCGATGGAGTACTGCTCTCCCCTCTGGGCTGGCGCCCCTGCCTCGCATCTTGCTCAGCTTGATGCCGCGGAAACCAAGGCCTTCAAGATTATTGGAATCTCCAGTGGTGAAGCTGTCTATTGGCCGATCACTTTCCCATCACAGACAGGTCGGTGGTGTGTCTGTCTTCTTGCACCTCCTTTCTGGTCTTGCACCCTCTGCTTTTTCAGTGCTTTGTCCTCCACTGTCCCTAGGTTTCTGCAGGATGCACACAGTCTGCCAGCAACCCCTTCCTGGTGAAGCTCCCAAAATACAGAATCACTGCTCACCTCCACTCATTTGTTCCTCTTCCCCCTCCCCCCCCCATCTGTGGACCCAACTTCCACATTCTTCCCTCCAGGTCGACAGGTATTCACCACCATCTGAAATCACCACCCATACAAAACCATAATCTTGTTTTCCCCCATAAACCCGACCCAAACCCACCTCTTTCCAAATTTCCAGGTTTTTCTCGCTCAGAGTTTGTGGCTGTATCCATGTTGTCCACACCCCTTATTTGTCCAAGTCTCCCTCCATTTTGTCCCTCATCCCTGCTGTTGGTGTTTTTTTTCCCCCCTCTCTTTCTACCGTTCCTTTTGTTCTGTTACCTTGTGATCCATTCATGCTCCTCCATGAGCCTTGAGATTACAAATGAAAAATAATCATGAATCAGAAACATGAAGCAACAAATGTAAATCCACAGACAATAAAATAAACCCCAGACATCAATGTTCTGATTTGTTGAACAATTCATTTTTCAGAAAAAAAAAAAAACACGAGTTAGGATTTAAATTTTACAGGGTTGGTCAGATTTCAGAATCAAATTCATTTCTGAATTCTTTCCATGTTCTCTCATTGGATCAAATGTAAAAAAAAAAATTAAAAACAAGAACAATCTCAACATAATGCAAGGAAATGAAAGCTATACTTACAGATCCTGGACGTGGTTTGGCAATTGTCCAAGCATAGTCTATCCACTGATCGTTTTCAAGAAGTTTATAATTACCACTGAATATGGAGGACACCTCGGACCATTTATAGGCACAGATCACAGACATGCGCAGGTCCAGCCTGCAGGACACAAGATTGTCACACCTCATCTGATAAGAAAGCAATGTCTGTCACACGATATCATCAACTTAACCAAGACATTTTATCATTGTGGTTACTCATGGTTAATGGTACAGTACTGCAAATCCTGATGTTACAGGAAAGGATACGAGTAATTTCAGATTTTTTTTTCTCTCTCTCTCATGCATTTGCAACTTAAACTTTCAACACTGATAAGTGGTTGTTTTGTTTTGGGGATACGAGGGGGCCCGTTGGTCCATTGGACCAAATTTTCATTGTCTTCATGGCCCTGTAGCATACCTGCCTGCTGTACTGCTTGAGCATTAGCTTACCTTTCACCAAGCACAGATATGCTTTAGCCAGGGCAGGGATGATACGTTCGTTATTATTATTGCTGCCAAATTATAGCCTCCACTCTTATTGCTGTTAATATTATTAGTATTATAATTAATATACAGTACTGTATGCTTTGTTACAATGTTTTCATTATTTTTGTGACGCCTAACCGAACGTTGCTATACACTGTGGGAGGAAGGGGCGCAAGGAGGGAGAGAGAGAGGGAGAGAGGGAGAGGAGAGAAAAAAAAGAAAGAAATGTGAGGGGTGGAGGCTGCGTTCTATTTATACGTATGGCAGCTTGGCTGCTGGGTAGCTATCATTTCTTGGAAGTGCGGCTGCACTGCTGATGCTGTGCCCCTCTACCAGTGCACTGGTACTCATTTTGCTGACCTCAGAAGGTTGACAGGCTGAGTCAAACCCACCTAGTGTTAATTCAGCAGCCAATGGGGCTCAAACTCAAGATCCTCGAATCCTAAGCCAACCACGCGAACCACTAACCAATACCAGGCATATTTAAACAGATTGTTAGAACGGGCGAAACATTATACAGGATTTCCTCTGATATCTCCTCCTGATGATGAAACTTTAATTTCTGAACAATTCACATTCAAATTTCTCTTTAAAGAGTGTGATAAAGATAAACAGATGCTTTATGTGGGATTTCCTTCGATGTGCTTCATGCGTCATCTATATGCGCTGTCTTCATAAACCTATGTGAAACATACAAACATACAAATTACAGCTTTCTTCACTCTCGATCAAACCAGATATAGATTAGACACTGAAACCTTAATTTCTGAACAATTCAAATTCAAATTTCTCTTTTTCTGAAAAAGTATCGTCTGTACATTGGAAGAAGACTCTGGATGTGTGTGTGGTGTGTGTCTAACGGTTGTAGAGGGTCTAAACGGTCTAAGGTGGCTAAAAGGTGTAAAGGTCCAAAGAGTCTAAACAGGGGTGAAACATACAAATTACAGCAAATTATAAACAGATAGACAGATAGATATACTATATCGATATATGCAGTATGCAATTTTGGCCCCAGACACTGATCTTTTGCTTCTACCATGTGACAACAATAGGATAACTCAATGAAAAAAAAAAGTTGGTGTATTTTAAACTTAAAATTAGATTAAGATAGTATAGCCTATAAGCCTGGTGTTGGCTTAGTGGTTAGGGTGGCGGCTTGGGATCCCAGGGTCCTGAGTTCAAGCCCCGTTGGCTGCTGAATTAACACCAGGGGGTTGACTCAGCCTGTCATCCTTCTGAGGTCGGCGAAATGAGTACCAGTGTACTGGTCCCGGTGTATGCCCCGGTTAGAATAGGTGTACCATATCCCTGTGTGTCGTAAGAGGCGACCAGGGTTGGCGTCAGGAAGGGCATCCGGCCATAAAACATTGCATCAAGAAAAAGCCAAACCCCTGCACAGCAGGGAAAAATGGCTGTAAAAACGGTCATTTTATAGTATAGCCTATCATATGCATACCTGGACTGTATTTCAAGCCAAACATGATGCTCTTACCAAGTTTAGCTATTCAAAGTTACAGCTCTTCAACATCTATCATGCCATACTTATATGAATTACAATGGAATAATTGAAGGAAAGACTATACACACATACCAATTTGAAGAGAATAGTGCAATCAACATTGGAGGTTGGTCATCGCTTCTGGCTGCCAAGAACACATCTCTGAGATTTGAGAATATATCATCACCATGCTGAACTTTACAGGTCAGATGTGCTTTCAGGAAGGAAGTCCATTTTTGTTGAAGAGTTCTCTTTCCACCACGATCACCCTGACACCATGTGGTGAAGACACAGAACATCTCAAGAGAACAAAATCTTCACTTATGTGACGATAACTGCTCAGCGCTAATCCAAAAAGACACATCATGGAAGAGTGTGCGAGACACAAAGACTTGCCCAACTCACTTTGCAAAAGCGTGCCACACGAGCAACTCTAATAGGCTCAAAGGAATTCACCTCCTGTGCCACCTCCGTGAAGAAGAAATATATCTTTTCGTCGTCGCCTTCTGCCTCCTTCCCAGCAATTGCTCCAATGAAGTTTGGATCTGAGTTGGAGAAAAAAAAAATGTGCAGAAGATAATAGTGGATAAACATGGTCGGTTTTATTTTTTATTGAAAAAATAAAAGTTTCCCATTTAATGGGGAATCTCTTATAATGGTGAAGAATCACTTTTTAAAAATTTGAGAAAATTCTCATATTCGGATCTGGAATCAGTTCGTCCTTGTCACACATCCAACCTGTCCACCAAGTTTTGTTCGAACTCGTCCTTAGCTTTTTTTGAGATATCCTGCTCACAGACAGACAAACAAAACAGGGGTGAAAACATAACCTCTGTCCACCTTCGGTGGCAGAGGTAATACGTGAGTGGCTCAGGTGCCATCACTGCTCTGTAAATAAAATAAAAAAGGAGTGTCAAGGAGCAACAAAATGAGAGAGTAGTATTAGAGAGTTTCGAGCACCACAAAAGAAAGCATGGAGACAGGTGACAGACATACAAACATGACCTACCTGCAAGAAAAGATGGCATATGATGGATATTAGCAGGAACAAGAAGATTATCAATATAAAGCGACAAGATGAGATGAGATGGTACTGAACGACAACCTTGCAGCAGTAAGGAACATGATTGGAAAGACACAGGAAGGCGATTCCACAGATGTGGGAAAGCCCAGTCCAAAATGGAGTTCCAAATTTCTGGCGAAAGCAACGGGAAGCTCTCCACTATCACGACGCTCAAGCATTCAACAAACTTATCCAAGAGGAGGAGGTAATGGATGAATGGCTCACAGAGGGTAACACCTTCCTCATCCCAAAATCTGAAGAAACCTAACTACCCCACAAGTATAGATCAAAAGCATGTCTACCAACGACATACAAACTTCTGATGGGAATCATGACATAAATGATGTGCCACCACCTGACACAACAAGGAGGCCGAGAGGCAAAATAGAAGGGATGCAAAAGAGGATGCTACATAACAAGAGACCACCTACTACTATACAAGGCCATACTCAAAAACCTTCTCATTCCCACTCACATCCCTTATCTTCTCAGTCTCTCTCAATTTGAGCAGTTGAACACTGTGCTGTTGCAACTACAACGCACAATCTGACCCTGAAGAAGGAGAAGTGTACATTTGTAGCATGAGCGATTGACTTCTTCAGGTACAGAGTGACGACTGCAGGAGTGAAGCTTACGCAAAACAGTCACAACGATAAGAGCTATTCACACACCTTCCAATGCAAAGCTGGAGTTAGCATCGATCCCAGGTCCCTCCGCATGACGTTTGTACCCAACGACGCAGATTCATTTTGAACAACAAGGGCACTCAATAGAGCACATACTGTACCTCTGCCACATAATGCCTGATCCACGAGAACATATCGGGCCCAATCAATAAATTTTTGAAATTATCGTGCTCCACCAAGTTTCATCCGAATCCATCCGCAACCTTTTTGAGATATCATGCTATATATCGTTTTTGGCCCTATCTCTCAATGGTGAAGAATCACTTTCAAAATTCTAGTAGCTGGATCCAGGTCCGGATGTTCACTAAATCTAGTCATTTTGTCCTTGTAACTCACCCAACCTGCCCACTAAATTCAATTTGGATCCGTCCACAACTTTTTGAGATACCCTGCACATAAACGAATACAGGCAAACAAACAAACAGACAGAAAGGGGTGAAAACATGGCCTTCCCCTTCAGTGGTGGAGGTAATAAAAGGGGCACCCGGGGATAAAGATTGTGCCTGAGATTCCTTGTTGTTATGCAGTAAATACAACCGAGGGGAGGGAGCGGAGCAGAGGTTATAAGTAAAATAAGAAGAACATTGAGAGAATAAAGAGAAGGCAAAGAGAGAGGAGTGAAGACAGGAGTAGTAAGAGGGATAGAGAGCAGGAAGAAGAGGAGGAGGAGGGAAAAGGGGGAGCTTTGGAATAGAGAGAGGGAAGAGGAATGGGAATGTAGATGCAGCATTCGGAGAAGGCGAGCTAATAAGTGAGTATGACAAGGATGTTATGTATCTGAGAAACTTGGCATACCTTAAGCCTGGATACTCAAGTGCAGCTGTGCCACTGATGCAGTGGCCCTGCACAATTGGCACAAGAATTAGCAATTTGTCCAAGGTGCTGACGCTCACTCTTTGCGATATAACTGTTACTCGCCTATTTTTTGCGAAAGACACCATGGGATCTTATCATCCTCCAGATAATGCGAGCGGACGTATCTCCAACTTCACGTCCATCTGAGGAAGAACACTCCCTGTTGCAATGCCCTGCCTGTGAAGCACCAATCTGACAGTTTATCGTCAGGTCAGGAATGGAACACAGACTCGATATCTCAAAAGGCAAGTTAACTTCCATTATGCCATCCTATCAACTCTGTGCGTTGTTTAAAAAAAACAAATAAACAACAGATATGTATAATGACAACCACTGACCATTAAGCCAGCGTGATTCTGTGCTCAAGAAATTATCACCCAGTACTCGTGCGATCACAGGATCGTGGCCCCAGTAGTCGCTTGTTGTGGCCACATGTAGAACATTGTCTGAAACAACAATTTAAAATTTTATAAAATCAACAAATACGTTATATACAGCAAGTAATGCTTATAAAGGGTTTGTGAGGTTTGCCTCCAGGCTTATTATGATATATATATATATATACTAGTATTAATATTTCAAAAAGCTTGGTGTTGGCTTAACGGTTGGGGTGGCTGGCTTAAGATCTTAGGGTCTTGAGTTCAAGCCATCTGTTTACCCTTGAATTAACACCAGATGGGTTGACTCAGCCTGTCATCCTTCCGAGGTTGGCGAAATGAGTACCCGTGTGCTGGCAAGAGGGGTATTGCTTCAGCGGTACAGCTGCGCAACCAGAAAACGATGCAGCCCAGCAGCCACAGGCTGCATATGAATGAATAAATAAATAAATAATTTCACAAAACCTCAATGGTTTGGACAATATATTGCTGCTGCTGTTGTTGTTAACATGACAATTGGTAATGGGCAGCTTTTGGTGTACTTGGTAAAATGATGATTGCCGTACCCACAACCAGAGAAGCGTGGCGACGTGTGGGATCATATGGACACCAATTCGCCCGTGCCTCCCCGACTCTCTTCGTCAAGCTCATTCCAAGATCATCTCGGTCCTGCAATGGACAAAACATCACACAAATTCAGTGCTCAAAAAAAAAAGAATATGAAGTCATAACATTCAGTTTAATAGGGAAGAACACGGTAACCATAAGATGTTTACAAACACCACGTGATGATCAAAGGTATCACACGCTGCTGTTAGGTGACCAGAGCTGCTTGTGCAGGACGAGCATTATGAAAAGTAGATTGTGATTTCTGGTATTTAAATACAGGACTGTGCTGTTACTCACCTCTGAACTATCCAGTGTGCGGGTTCAAATCTCGAGCTACCTATAAACTGTCAATATGGTATGCCGCATGCAAGGCCATTCAGCAATGTGTGTACCATCCCTTGTATGCAGGTAAACTGGCAGTCCCATGTGCCAGCATTTAGTTACTGGACGATAAAGTTCTTACGGTGTCGTTCGCGAAGTCGGTGAGCTATTGCTGGCACCATGAGCAATAAACAAATTCCTGCTCACTCACCCAAGTATCATGCATCGGAATGGCAACCCATTCAGGATTGTAACCCGAGCCAACAAATTACTCCGGCACAACTGGCACTCCATATGGAGCATGTTCCATGAGTTCTGGAACTGGGATATCAAAGGTTTTGCAGATGTGCCAGTGGATTACATTATAAACTCTGTTGTGTCGTTGTGTGTACAGCTGTTCTGACATGAGTTTGTTTTTGTGTGCGTGTTCGTTCATTAAGCATAACATATCATTCTCTCTACTAACCCCACCTCCACCCCTCACCTTTCTCTCTTCTTTTTTTTCATATTCCTCCCTCTTTTTCTCTCTCACCCCCTCCTCACACCCTCCCTCCTGCAGTATAGCATTGTTTGATAAGTCATAGCTCTCCCCACCTCCCTCCCCTTCCTTGCTCTTCCCCCTTTCCTAGCTTCCCCTCCCTCCTGCCTCCTCTCTCTCCCCTCCCAATCTCCTCTCTTCCTCTCTCTCCCTCCCCTCCCTCCTCTCTCCTCTCTCAATCCCCCCCTCCTCTTCATACCCCTGTCAGCGAAGTGACAGGCTGTATTTGCTAGTTAGTCGTACAAGCTAGTTAGTCATACCGTGACATTCCGCCACCACTTACAATGTAAATGTATTGAGGGTCGAAGGCATTGGTTCCACAGGCGATGAGTTGAGAATTATTAAAGGTCAAGTCCAAGATGAAGTTTGCACACAAGTTCTGCAATGACAAGAGCAAGTAATTATTCTGATATGGCACGGCAATCACATTCCCATTTCTGTTTTCAGGATGACAAAGACCTCAACTGCAACACAAGACAGGTGTCACAAAAACAAGAATTGTCAATTCAAGCCTTAACTCACCTTTCGTTTTGTTTTAAGCATGCAAGCCTCCTTGTCCTCTGCTTCCCACATCATCTGCAGATACACAAGTAGCCAATAGGCTGTGCTGATTAGCATTCAGCTTTTTCATTCGTTATGGGATAATTCAATCCAAACAACGAGCTGATACTCTCGGTCCCCCACTTTTTGGGTGGTATGAGAAGTAGATCCATGTAATATGAAAGCTAAATCATAAACGGTTTTTGAAATATCACGCATGCAAGCCAAGTTAACAAGATCGTTGCCATGGCAACATAATTCAGCCAATCACAGCAGTGATCTCATCAGGTTGACATGATGTCACGAGGAATAGATGTCTGCAATTTGAAAGCGAAATGTTTTCCGGTTTTTGAAATATCATGAGCACAAAAGTGCGTGGACAGATGATCGGTCGGTCGGACGGAGTTCATTTTGATGTCCCCCATCTCTGACCTTGTCGGAGGATGCCGTGAACAAAAAGACAATGTCGTACAGAACCGTTGCTATACCACCTAGTATTTGATGATTTCCTGGCAGACATTTTAATTTGAATACAACACACCTTTGTTTTTGGCTGTACGGTGATATCCATTGCATTCAGGGCAAACACGGCTTCACGAGCTGCCACGTAGACTCTGCATGGAGGTAATATAGGGTTAGTAACAGCTGTCAAACTCCTATTGAAGGCCCTGTAACACCTTGACGTTTTAGCCAGCGTATGCCGACGTATGAAAAATTTGGCGAATACGCTGGCACACATTGAATACGTTATGGGTAAGTTTTGTATACGTTAAGACCATGCTCAAGCACGCTGGCAAACGTCGTAGTACGCCGAGCTCGTCGACAAATTTTAAGCATGCTCGGCGTATGACTCACATGTTCCACATACGCTGGCCATAAGTTGTAGGGACATTACGCGATCGTTGACACACGTCGACACACGTTATTTGTAAGTTACTCATAAGTCGAAACACGTCGAGGTAATGTTTAGCGTACCCGAAACTTATTTCTAACCTATGAGTAACGTGCTTTGAACCTATGTGTAACGTATCTCCAACGCATATTGACGTATTTAGACGTATTTGATGTCTTCCGGACGACCACAGAACTTACTGAACGTGTTTCTAACTTACAGCTACCATATAATGGTGTATTGGCAGCGTTTAGGGGAATTGGTATATAAAAATGGGCTTCACACGAGGAACCCGTCAGTGTTCCAGATTCCATGTTGAGTAGATGGCCATGTCAGTAGTATCAGTAGTAGTAGTAGGTGAGTGTGTCAGTAGTAGTAGTGGTAATAGGTATTAGTAGTAGTAGGTCCATGTCAGTAGTAGTAGGTGAGTGTGATGGGGAGGGTGTGGGTGATTATGGATCCTCCTTGCGTCTGCGTCCACGGCCAGGAGACTTCTTTGCAGCATTCTTTGAAGTTTTCTTCGGCATGACTGTGATGTTGACACTTCCATGTCTAGTGCGGTTACGATTTGAATCGTCGAGCGGCAGCCTTTTTAATAGGCTACACCACGTGATCGTCGGCGATACGCTGCCACGCGCTATGCATAAGTTAGACTATCGATGGGCATAAGTTGTGAACGCCGACAACACGGTAAGCATTCGTTGGTATAAGTTATCTACAAGTTATCAAAACGTTCTGTGTACGTTACTAATACGTTATGCATACGTCCAACTCGTTATGAATACGCCCAAAACTGAAAAAAAAACATCAATCGTTCAGCGTACGCCAGGGTTTTACAGACATTTTGATACGTTGCCATACGCTGGCTAAAACGTCAAGGTATGACAGGGCCCCGAGGAACAGCATGTGCCATATATCCATGTTTTTGATAGATTTAATACTTTTAGTTTTTTTGTCATCTCATTAAGCATTCTTATTAATAAGATAACACTTGATGTCATCCAGTACATTAAATGACTGCCTGGGAACCAGAGGCTGCTTTTTGACAAAATCGTAAGGAAAGTTTTTAAACAGTGAGTTTTCTGTGCAGGTCATTCTCAATAATAATACCATTGTGGTGTTAAGTCTGCCGGGTCCAGTCAATTTGGAATGTTCATTATCACCTCCAATACAACCTAAAGGTCTTCACAGATGGATATTGGTGTAGAAATTTGTGTTTCACCGTTTCGTGCTCACATCTGAACCCAAATGTACTATTCCACTATTCACTGAAGGTGGGATCTCAAGAGCAAACCCCACAGACCATGTGGACTTGTCCATTAGCAACAAATCTCATTTGTAAAACTAGAACACCATTCCATAGATAGGCCAGATCTGGATTCGGACCTGAACCAACATCGACTCGGCTTGTTCTCATCACCAAACCAACTCATCCACCAAGTTTTGTCAGAACTCGTTCTCAACCTTTTCAGATATCATGCAATATATATATATATATATATATATATATATATATATATATATATATATATATATATATATATATATATATATATATATATATCGGTTTTAGCCCAATCACTCAATGCTGAAGAATCACATTAAAAATTCCACTATCTGGACCCAGATCTTCACCAAAATCTAATCATTTAGTCAGTGTCACAAATACAACCTCTCCACCAAATTTCGTCCGAATCTGTCCATAACTGTTTGAGATGTTCTGTTCACAGACAAACAGACAGACAAACAGACAGACAAACAGATAGGGGTGAAATCATAACCTCCGCCTACCCGAGGTGGCGGAGGTAAACATCCTGATGATGCCCAATGCCCTTGATCTGCATCTGATATATGTACAAGGTCCTGAAAGCCTTGGACCATGAGATAAAAAGTGTAGTGCATCCCCTATTGTCTTCAAGTTGTCAGCAGACAATGGACTTTGGCAGAAAAAGATCTTCATGCCAGCTATTAATTTTCATAAAGCCTGCTGGGATAGCCGAGCCTCAAGGTATGCAGACTTGCCTCTGAGATGTCTAGTCTGGGTTTGAATCCCAAACCAGCTATAAATTCCCATCCAGGTGTTTCGCAGGCAGGGCGAAGCACCGATGCGTGTTGCATTCCTCAGTTGGATGTTAAACAGGGTGTTCAATCTGTTAGCATTAGTTGGTGGATCTGAAGAAGAGGCAAGATATCGCCAGAACCATGAACAAATTACAACCCCCTGCCTGATCGACTGTGGCTACCAAGTGGCTTGGTTTTCTTGGTGGTTCCTTGACACCAGGTGACACTGCTTCCTTTCTCAGAGTGTGGTTGCTGTCTGGGCAGAAGCTTCTGCAATCTCAGCAAATCTACCAGGTCGTTCACATGTTTCGTGTGAACAGCTTACTTCAGATACGAAAGGCAACCAACACAATTTCAGTATCGACCTCAATTTCAGTGATCCGTCAAATAGCAGTCTTGGTTCTCAGGCACTCAGATTTGCCAAAGTTAAAAAAAAAAGGTTGTATATGTAGTATCTGTGAAGGAGCATTTCAGTCTCTGCACACAATCTCTCTCTGTCAATGACCATTTCAAAAAGTTTAGGAGTTCAATTAAAAAAAAAAAATCCCTTGTTCCAAAACTTACATTTTATTGCTGGGATCCAAGAGCAACTTGCTGTAGTTTCCAGAACTGGGGTCATGAAAGGTCTTCAAGCCAAATGATTTCACCTCTGCTTCAAGAAATTTTAAAAAGACACAAATGTTAGTCATGGTGTTTAAATTATTTTGCAACATTTTGTTCACAAGGTCACCTTTTCATTCAACGAAGCATCATTATGTTCACTACATCTCTCTTCCTCTGTCTCTCTTCCCTCTCTCTTCCTCTGTCTCTCTCTCTCTGTCTGTCTGTCTGTCTGTCTGTCTGTCTGTCTCTCTCTCTCTCTCTCTCTCTCTCTCTCTCTCTCTTTCTCTCTCTCTCTCTCTCTCTCTCTCTCTCTCTCTCTCTGTCTCTCTCTGTCTCTCTGTCTGTCTGTCTCTCTCTCCTCCCCCTCTCTCTCTGCCTCTCTTTGCCTCTCTCTGTCTCTTCCACGAATCTCAACTAAGTACTGACACTATTTTATTATTTAAGTGCACCCAATTGCTCCTTCACACTGCGTTTCACTCACCTGGGAATGTGGAGAGGTTTCCAGAAACCCTCAACTCCGGTTCTGTGACTAACCCACACAGCATCAGAGCACATGTTATGAAAACCTGCTCTGCCTCTCTTGGATATCCTGTGTCAACTTTTATCACCAAATTATTTTCCCCAAGTCACCTTTCGTCGACTTGAAAGTCAACCAAAATCACCGTCTTACACAAAATGGTGCAAAAATAGACCCTATTAACTACTGTCCTGTTCGTGTACAGCACTGTACTTACAATTATAAACAAAGTAATGAAATCCATTTTGCAATTTTTATCCTACAAGAGTGAAGCTCATGGAAGAGCAAGGTAAACTTGACAGTGTGGTAGTGGGGCACAAATTGAGCAAAACCAGCAATGAATGGATGAGCAATCAAGAGGGTTCATGGGAGTAATAACGATCATTGGTGAGCTTGGGGGATGACACGGGCTGGTGGTGCACGACCTCCGAGAACCCCTGGAGAAAAGTGTGGGAAAGAATGTGCTTTGGAAGGTGGTGGTTCCAAAGACAGGATAAGTGAGAAATAAAGGATTTGAGGTGTGCAATAAGCCTGGATTTTGGAAGTTTAACCAATAGAGGGTCACTGGAAGAATGCATGCCTCCTGCAATGTTTTTGGCCCAGTTTGTGGGGCCCAGTCTGGTTCCTCAGCTCTGCAAACGACCGATCCGATGCTCTGGGAAACCCTCTTCTTTTTTTTTGGTGACGACTCCACATTGTGTTATCCAGTTCCCCACCCCCTCTGCTCGGTCGAGAGCCGCTGCTGATCTGGAAATGATTAGACACTGGTCTGATAAATTGAACATATTCAATTGTGCAAAATCTCACACTCGCCCCAATTCCAGGAGAATCATCAAATAAATCCACATTCCGATTTCCTTCGTCATCCACTGGAACAGGTTCGTTCTTTTGAATTCCTTAGCCTCACCATAAGTGAAGACTTTTCCTGGGCTGACCACATAACGAAGCTGGCCTCCAAAACCAGCCGCCGACTGAGCCTCCTCATCGATTGATGTATTTCCTTGGAAAAATCAAAGCTAATCATAGTTTGCAACACATTTTTTTTGTAGCTCTGTAGAGTACCGGTTTACACTCTGGGCTGGTGCCCATCATCACATCTACCGTATCTCTTTTGGCTCCTGTGGAGTCTGAAGCTCTCAAAATTATTGAAATCTCTCATGATGAGGCTGATTCACAGGGTCTGTTGCTCACACATCGCAGGCTGGTTGGGTGATTCTCTCTTTTTGCTGTATATTTTCTGACACTGACCCCTCTACTCTATCAGTCCTCCAACCCTTGCTATGTACTCCACGATTTATTTGTTCCTCCAGTGATCCACTCCAAATTAACATATAAAATCCAGGCTCCCTGTGCACAACTCCTTTATTCCTCACTTCTCCCATCCACATTCCAGAGGCAGAGGAGTTCCTCGTGAGCCACTGACCATCCATATCTGGTGCCCAATTGTCTCCTCAGAAGTCCTCGTGCAGCTAGGTTAGCTATTTCTCAGAAGTCGGTGACAGGATTTGCACTTTCGCCACCGTAAAACACTTAATTCCGCAATATACACGAAAAAAACACAAATCAAACGAAGAAAAACCCGCTCAGTGGCAGTACCTTATGTGCAGCTGCCCTAGAGAAGGCAGCTCACTGGAGGATGGGACTGAGGCAAAGCCATTGGGACCCCCATTCTTTGATGATAGGGGGGAAACCATGGGGCAACCTTGCTGGGCCGGGTTGTGGTGGTGTGTGTTGAGGTGGTGCTGAGGTGTCGTCTACCAGATGGCGGTCTTCTCTGATTAACCTGAAGTGGTGCCTTTGGGTGGGTGCCTGGAATGTCATCATGCTAAGAGAGGATGGCCACCTGTCTCTGCTGTCATCTGTCATCGTCAGGTGAAGAGGAACTTTGGCTCCCAAGGAACACTGGATACCACTGACCAGTGTCACAGGACCAAGTTTGATGGCAGAGCTGAGCTGTTCAGGGAACTGAAGTGTAAAATTGTATGTTCGCCGAGGGTGGGTGGACAAGGAGGCCGATGTGTAAGGGATCTGTGATAATGTAGAGCATCACCTGTGGTCAAGTGATTCTCATCTTGCTTATAGAAGAATCAGTGCATTGTGTTCCTCGAAGCCCGTCTGTTGGTGCACTGCAGTTAGGGTAGTAGAGCAGAAGGTGGTGGGCCCTTGACAGAGGAGTCTGAGGTGAAGCCCTGCTGGGCCGGTTGCTTTAAACGGATTTACCATGCTGACCCACCATCTGTTGAGTTGGATGTCAGGAGTGTTACTATCCCAATTGCTGGCTGACCCTCCAATCAACTGCAAACCACCTTAGTTTGGAGCTGCAGTGAAACAGTTGAAATTGGGGAAAAACTCCTGGTATATGTGGCATCCATGCTGAACTTCTCAAGGCTGGTGGAAATGCTGCACTCGTGTCGCTGCATGCAGTTCTGTGCTCTGTTTGGAACACAGGCATCATTCCAACTGATGGGAAGAGGGGCCTTGTTGTCCCTCTCCAGAAAGGGAAAAATGATCGTCATAACTGCAGCAACTACCGAGAGGTGATGCTGCTTACAGTGCTGGGCAATGTCTTTGTTCTGATCATTCTTGATAGTGTTCGCCACCATCTTCTTTAGCCCCAGCACCCAAAGCAGTCGGACTTTACCCCAAAGAGGTCAATGATTGACCGTACCCTCACTCTCCGGGTCCTCACTGAATGCAGATTAGAGTTTTGACAGAGGCTGCCTACACCCGATGTTGATTTCTGCAAAACGTTTAATTCAGTGAATCGGGAGGTCCTCTGGAGGATCCTCGGTCTTCGTGGGGTGCCACCAAAACTGATCGATTTAATTTGTGAACTGGACTCTGGTACTGAGAGTGCTGTGAGGTGTGGCGGTTCCATCTCTGACTTATTTCCAGTTGTTCCTCGAGTTTGTCAGGGGTGTGTACTGGCCCCCACAATTTTCAGCACTTGTATGGACTGGATTCTGGGGAGGATGTCATAGAGATCTTGCTCGTTGCATTGTTTGAGAATGACAAGATCTCCGATCTTGATTTCACATTTGATGCAGTCATGTTTGCAAGAGACTCTGGAAATTCTTACAGAGGCTCTCAAGGTGCTGAATGAGAAGCAGCAGGCACTGGAATTATGGATATTCTGTGTCAAGATGAAGATCAGGCTTTCAATGACATCTTGGATGCTGCTATGTTGTCTGTACCTGTCTGTGGTGAGGAAGTTGAGGTCACAGAGAGATCTACTCACCTTGGTAGTAATACCATGTCTCCGCATGTTGTGCACTAGAGGTCAACTGACATGTGATTCGGTCCTGGGGTGTCATGAATTCAGTGGACCATGGGGTGTAGCACTATCGGTACCTGTGCAGGTTGACGAAAGTTCGAGTCTTCAGGTTCTTGGTGCTTCCAGTCTTGATCTACAGATGTGAGACTTGGACTCTGATCTAAGGATCTGAGATGGAGACATAATTCCTTTGGTACCAGGTCTCTTGGGAGAATCCTTGGCTATCGCTGGTTGAACTTTGTGTCAAAAAAACATTTGCTGAGAGAGACTCAGATAAGATTTGTTATCTGTGTAGTCAGTGAGTGTCGCGTGGAGGAGGAGGAGGCAAATGGGCTGTTCACGTGCCTCATGGTTGCATCAGGTTGATCAGTTTATTTACGAGAGGGGGAGGTTATGGTCATCTGCCTAGGGTATGGCCAGACGGAGGCCCCTGATGTATCGGTGAAAAGTGGATGTAGTGATGCACTGCTCCAGCATATGCTCCCATACCTGACCTGTCCTCTCTGCAAGACCACCATACCTTTATTACGAGTTCATCATATGTGTCACAATAATGATTCCTAAAATTGTTGCAAATGATTGATTTAAGTTGTCCTTTGATCAGGTTGGAGAGAGAGAAAGAGAAAAAAAGAGAAAAAAAGAAAAAAAGAGAAAAAAAGAAAATGAAGAAAAAAAGAAAAAAAGAAAAAAAAGAGAAAAAAAAGAAAAAAAAAAAAAAAAAAAGAAAAATAAAAAAAAAGAAAAAAAAAAAAGAAAAAGAGAAAAAAGAAAAAAGAGAAAAAAAGAGAAAAAAGAGAAAAAGAGAAAAAAAGAGAAAAAAGAGAAAAAGAGATAAAGAGATAAAGAGATAAAGAGATAAAGAGATAAAGAGATAGAGATAAAGAGATAAAGAGATAAAGAGATAAAGAGATAAAGAGATAAAGAGATAGAGATAAAGAGATAAAGAGATAAAGAGATAAAGAGAAAAAGAGACAAAGAGACAAAGAGACAAAGAGAAAAAGAGATAAAGAGAAAAAGAGAAAAAGAGAAAAAGAGACAAAGAGACAAAGAGAAAAAGAGATAAAGAGATAAAGAGAAAAAGAGAGAAAGGAGAGAAAGGAGAGAAAGGAGAGAAAGGAGAGAAAGGAGAGAGAGGAGAGAAAGGAGAGAAAGGAGAGAGAGAGAGAGAGAGAGAGAGAGAGAGAGAGAGAGAGAGAGAGAGAGAGAGAGAGAGAGAGAGAGAGAGAGAGAGAGAGAGAGAGAGAGAGAGAGACAGAGGGGAGAGACAG
>NC_140969.1:94534280-94561780 GCF_056783735.1 Eptatretus burgeri
AAGTGCCACCCGGTGGTAGTCCGTATCAAAAAAATTTCTTATGCTATAAAATGTAAAATATTAAGCATTTTTACCCATCGCTTCACTGGCGGTAATAATCAAGGGATGGCATGTTTGACTTCACCAACATTCGACACTATTCACTTTATCACTTGCCCAAGGTCATATTCCATCTGCTTGGAAGTCCGCTCACATCACCTGCATCAACCATCCTTGCTGCTTACATATATGGTGTGAGCAAAAATCACTTCTACTTTGTTGTGAAGTTCAGTGTTGGGTGTTTTGGCTTGATCCCCCACTTAAAATGAGTGAAATGAGAGATTTTGAAAAATTTTAATTATTCTCACTCAGATTTCAACATCATTGTGATGCATAGAATCGAAGTTGTTTGAACTCAATTTATATAGGAGGAAGATTATTTGAAACCCTGGGTACCATCGGGTGACGCAATACGATACACATTTACATAGAGAGAATTGTGGTCTTTCCCCCACCCTTGACCCTCTCCCTCAGATATGCTACCCAGACAGAAACCATACTTGGGGGTACCCTTAGGCAACATGAAAAATTTGGTTGGATTTAGTTTCGTTGGGTTATTTTTTTAGTATTTGAAGCATTTACAAACATAAACAAACAAATATTTAAACTAGAATGGCATTTGGTGCAGCGCACACCTCCACCAGGCTACAGTTTACATTTTGTATGCCACTGAAAGGTCAGATCTGCATCCAGATTTGAACCAAAATCTCATCAGCTTCTTTTTGTTATTATTCTTGTCATATACATAACTCATCCACCAAGTTTTGGCTGAATCCATCAGCAACCTCTTGAGATAACGTGCTACATATTGTTTTTGGCCCGATCTCTCAATGGTGAAGAATCACTCAAAAAAATTATAGTATCTGGATCCGGATGTTTACCAAAATCTAATCAATTCGTCCTTGTCACACACCAAACCCGTCCACAAAACTTAGTCCGAATCCATCAACAACTTTTTGAGATATCCTGCTCACAGATAAATATACAGGGGGAAAACATCAGGAAACTAGAATGGGCACTCATAGAGCGCATACCTTCGCCGCCACTACTTTTTTTGTTCTTGGTATGAGTGTGGGGAACTGGTTTCATATGAATGGTCTTATGACACAAACCACATATCTATAATGTCATGACCCCCCCCCGACTTTCGGGGGCTACGGACTAAACAACAATCAACTCATGTAGTTTAGGCGAGTCTTCACTCACAATCTCGGTGAATACAACGTTTCAACAAGAAAAGGTAATCTCGTTTGATGCTGGTTTCATGCAAATCGAATAAGAATTGACTGAGTTATGCCGAAAACCGCATATTTTTCAAGGGCGTGACCCCCCCCCTCGACATTTTACCCCAACCGGTGACATGTGTTATGATGTCATTGTGTCACAAGATTGGGCATTAAATTCTGAACATTTTGGTGCTGGGTTCATGTAAAGCGGACAAGAATTGACGCGTTATGACAAAAACCGCATATTTTTCAAGGTCGTGACCCCCCTGACCTTTGACCCCTAACTGGTAACAAGAGTATGGGCGTCATTGTGTCATATTGCATATCACAAGATGAGGCGTTGAATTCTGAACATTTTGGCGTTAGTTGCATGCAAATTGAATAAAAATTGACCGTGTTATCGTAAAAAGACGATTTTGACCTTTTCGTGACCTTGACCTTTGACCCGAACGATCCCAAAATCTAATCGAATGCTTCTTGGCTAATAACCAATCATCCCACCAAATTTCATGCAATTCGGTTTAATACTTTTTTGAGTTATACGAATCACAAGATTACAAATAAATAAATAAATACACGCCGACCAAAACATAACCTTTCGCAGAATGCAAAGGTAACAAACAAATATAGAAACTCATTTAAATAGTATAGATTTCACTCACCGAGAAAATTTGAAGAACCTGAAAAGAATTATACATTACGGTGATGTTGAAATCTGAGTAAGAGTAATTTCAAATTCTCAAAATGTTTCATTTCATTCATTTAAAGGGGAGGTTCAAACGAAAGCACCCAACGATGAGCTTCGCAGCGAAGCAGAAGTGATTTTTGCTCGATATATATATATATATATATATATATATATATATATATATATATATATATATATATATATATATATATATATATATATATATATATATATATATATATATATATATTGTTGTAGTATTCCCGCCCGCCCGGCGTGCGAACGACCGCGTTTCACCAATAGCAGCCGGTTCGCCCACCGAACGGACAATCCAGTCGTGACTTTCTGCAATGGTGTCAGAAACCAGTCACGGATGGGTTTTCAATCCCACCACAACCTTGTCCGTACCCTACCCGCGCTACAGGGTCCGATCGCCAAATCTTCGATTTACCTAATTATTCGCACAGCTAGGTTACCGAGAGGTTGTACCTCAACGGGACCGCTTGGAAACGAGCCGCTTAAGCAACCCGCTTCCTTTTGGGATAACCGAGCGGGGTAATATCGCTCAGTCCCGTTGAACCCGATCACTTTACCGGTTATTTAAAGCCAACTAATATTCCGCAATACAAGATGGCATTTCAATGGGGGCATGGACGCAACGAACAGGTTTACATTTAAACCAGCACATTTATTTACTCTACGTATGCAGGAACAACCATGCAGTCATTCAAAAACACCAACATGCACGTACACAGAACAAGCAATGGATGCGGCACGGCACGTGGGCAAGACAAAGCGCTACAACTGTCTGTAAGTAATTATTAATGTACAGTCACTTACACAGTTTTACTGACGGGACTCGGCGCCACAACATTCATTCGAAAGAAAAGCAGGAAAATACCCCATCAAAGGCAATGGGGTCAGACTGGACCTCTTGGGTCTTTATGGCGTGGGACTTGGCAGACCGAACGAGTCCCACGAGACCGTTGCAGGTTACCTGCACCCTCGTGGTGTCTGGCTTGGGCGACCCGCGACGTCCCGTCCCCACAGCAGCTGGCGAAGCCGCGGTCGAGCTCGGGCATTCTGTGTGGCAGGCGAGCTCTCTCCGGCTCTCCACACGAACGCGCTTGGGCGACCCGCGATGCTCCTTCCCCACGGCAGCTAGAGCGTAGCCGCGGTCGAGCTCGGGCCTTGCCAAGCGACCGGGTGATTCGGTCTCAGTCGGCAACTCGTTTGAGAGGAACGAACGGGTCTTTGCTCTCTTAGAGTTGATGCTCTGTAAAAACCCGTCCGTCCCTCAGTGATGCTCGAACTGCGCCGAAGCCCGATCACCTCGGACCGCCTGTCGCTGGCTGGCGAGCTCTCTCCGGCTCTCTCCACACGAACGCGCGGTTCCGCGCGACACAGCGGGCAAGGCCGTGCCTCCAGCTCGCGTCTCCTTCGTGACGCCCGGACTCTCCACCGACTGCGAGCTCCAAGGTCCCGAGTCCACCACGAGCCCAGACTTCCACGCAGCTCCTTGGCTTCTGGCTTCCTCCCGACTCCCCGACCTCTCCAGACTGACTCAGACCGACCAGTCAACTCGATGCGACCCAACTCGAACGCGAGCTTGGCGCTCTGCTCGTCCTTTTATAGGGCTGGTGAGACGCGGTTTGGTCTCCGATCCTCGACCTTTGACCTCTGCGCGGAAAGCGGACGTGCGCGAGGTCACCAAGCTTGATCCGACGAGCAAACGTCCCGCGTCGGCCTGGAGCGACGCCGCTCGATGCGGACTCGCCGCGGCTGGCGCAAAGATGGCGTCGTTTCGGAGACGGTGAGGCGATGTTTGTGGTGTGGAGATGTTGACGGTTGCTGGCGAAGTGGTGAGGATGGTGTGGTTTGGTGAGAGGCAGGTGTGGTTGTGGTGGTGGAAGGCGGTTGGTCTGAAGCGGTTGTTAAGAGCGATGTCTGTGGTGGTGGTGGTTGTTGTAAAGCGGTTGTTGAGAAAGATGTTGGTGGTAGACGTGGTTGGTCCAAAATAACGATAGTAAAGAATAACGGCTAACTCAAAGATCACAGCTCGGTTAACATGAATAGTTCCCTTTAAACAACGCTGGGGAAATCTATGTGGACACGGACTTATCGGCCTAACTGATCTTGGGACCTTCATGGTGTTCTGTCAATTTCCACAGCCGGGATAATATATTACTAGACGGCGCGTGAACCCGTTGTGACAGTGGTTGATGAAAAAAAATCATTTCAAGAAAAAAAAAAAAAAAAGATAGCTCCAGGGAACTATACCGCCGAGGTTGTTTGCATTGATCAAATTCTCCCGAAGAGGACTTGACTAAATCGGGAATTGATTTTTTAAATAATTTTTCCTTGTCCAATTTTAACAAAACTTGATACTGCACACCGCAGGCGAATGGTAAGTCAGGTGGCCTGAAAATTTTTGCACTGTCGAGTCCCGTTTTGGCGGTATTTCGGGAACATACATACATATATACTGTATATATATATATATATATACATACAAGATGAGAGTTTTTGTAATATATACATATAGATATAGATAAGAATGGTTGATGCAGGTGATGTTAGCGGGCTTCCAAGCAGATGGAATATGACCTCGGGCAAATGATAAAGTGAATAGTGTCGAATGTTGGTGAAGTAAAACATGCCATCCGACAGGTAAATAAAAGCAAAGTGACAGGTAAAAATGCCTCCTGTATTTCATAATGGAAATAGGTAATTTGATATACTTTATAAAGTGTAGCTGCTTATCATTGTGTAGTGTTACAGAAACTGCTGACAGATTTCCTATGACTTGTAAATAACTTAGTCACCAACAATGTTCATGTTAACTAAACATCACCGTCTCGTTTTCATTGGAAATAACCTTTTGTCCAACAAAATGGACGTTTGACTGCCCATTCACAAGACTGAAAGACATCTCTCCATACATATATCTTGAGAGCTGAAGAAAAGACATAAGCTCAAGGTAGAAGAGTGGAAAAAAAATCCCAATAATCTGGAAAATCGGGTGCTTGAGAATGGGGTTATTTGGGGTAGAAGAGATCATAAGAATTGAAGGGGCTACCTGAGTTAGTGGTGAGCTATCTTGAAGCCCTGGACGGAAGAATGGCACTGGGTGGACTGGGGAAGTTGGTTCCACAAGCAAAAGAAAAGAGGAACAAGTGAGTGGAGGTGAGCAGTGAGCCTGGATTTTGGGAGTTTTAACAAGAAGAGGATTACTGGCAGATCACGTTTGCCAAGACACCACGTGCACCATACAAAAACCTGGGAAGGACAGAGCCAATGGTGGGCAAGAGAGTACAAGACCAAAAATGAGGCGATACAATACAGAGAGACCACCAACCTGTCTGTAATGCAAAAGTAACACAACCAGACATTCACATTTGTCGTGGGAGATCCCAATGCATTTGAGGGCGATGCAATCCACAGCATCAAGAAGGGCAAGATGTGCGGCAGAGGCACCAGCCCAAAGTGGAGAGGAGTCCGAAACGAAGCTGCGAATGAAGGTCTTGTAGTTTGTCAAAAGTTTAGATTGGCCAAAGAAAGATCTTGCACAACAAAGGATGACAGATTGGTGGCTGGTTTTACAGGCCATCTTGGAAATATGGTCTTCAATAAAAGATTGGGCTGATGGTGAGGCCCAAAAATTTGAGTGACAACCTCTTTGAGTGGTTTGTTTTGGAAGTAGATGGGGGGGGGGGGGTTTGGTAGACGGTCCTTTCGGAAAGAAAGGGTGAGTGTGTGGGATTTGTTAGGGTTGAACGACATATTCCAAGTGTGGGACGAGCTCCTGATTCGATGAATGTCTGCAGCGAAGGAAGAGGCTGCTACCTGCCTGTCTGAAGGATCACAAATGATATGGCAGAGGGTGGAATCAGCAACAACAAAAAAGAGTTCGGATTTTCCAGGAATTCAAAAAAGATCATTGATGAAGATTAGGAACAAGACTGGGCCCATGACACCACCTTGGGGTCACACCAGCCTTGATAGGGAGAAGCGATGACAGGATCCTATTAAGAGCTGCACACTGAATATAGGAGTGGAAGAAGTCAGTGATCCATGAGAGGAGGTGGCCTTGGATATAGTTTGAAGATCAGGGTGGGTGCCAGACTATATCAAATGGTCAAGATATGTCCAGAGAGACAGCCCTGATCATATGTGTGAGATCGTGGTCTTCCATCCATTGTCTGGAGAGTAAAAGCAGCATGTCCAAGGTAGAATGACTGGATGTGAAACTGACCTGATGATCTTAGATCAGGCCTTTGGAGAAAAGGTAGGATTTGACGTTAACTGCAATTATACATTCCATGAGCAGATCTTGTGTGCCATGCAGAAACCTATGTGGGACAGAGCAGCAGAGCAGCTTTGAGGAAACATGCACTGATGCCATTTGGGTCTGTCGCAGAATTGGAGTCGAGGTTTGCCAGAAGCCTCTCCACCTTCTCAAGTACAACAGACACATTGTACAGGAGCAGTAGGGTAAGGTGTAGGGAGTGGGGGGTTATGTACATAAGAATTGACATGGAAATTGAAATTTTTTTTTTTATTTGTTCACAAAAAATGGAATACTGCACAGCCAAACAAAGCTAACAGAGCTCACAATCATAAAATAAAATAATACATAATAGATTTCCAAAACCAAGCAAAATAATAAATGATGACAAAACAATAGCAATAGTACAACAACAAAAAAACACTATCAAAATTACATGAGACCAATTCAACAGACAACTACAATATCCCCACAATACCCAGGGAGAGACATTGAGGTATCAGGGACATCCTGTGGGAGGAAGGATTATGTTCGGCAGATATTGTCAGGTTTACCATACTAGAAACACCCGCTCCCTTTGGGAGCAGTCTCGGGGTTGGGGGAGGGGGTGTTGTGGGGGAGGTGGGCCAAATATATTTTGTGCTATAACTAATAATCCCCCGTCTGCAGCAAGGGTTAGTGAACCACGTACACTGTGGCACTGGTACAGGTGAAAATCGTAAGTCGCCTCACCCCCCCCCCCCCAAATTATTTTTGTGTCCAGGACCTGACCCTGGGTACTACCAACACATATAAAAAAATTGGTAGAGTTCGGCCCAGCCCTGTTCTTCAGCTCACCTGGAACGTACTTCCAGAGAGCTGATGGGATGGCGCATTGTCCGTCCGTCAGTCCGTCCACAAATACTTGCAACCTTTTCTCTAAAACTACACATATGATTTCGATGAAACTTTACCACAACCTTCATCACTGTGTCTGCACCAAAGTTTGTTCTTGGCATTTAAAAAAAAAAGGGCCCGAAAGGGGATCTATGGGGGTTGCTCCCCAAAATAGGTATTTGCTTTCTTCTCAGAAACGACACACACAATTCCGATAAAACTTGACGACAACCTTCACCACCCGTGATGTAGCAAAGATTGTTCACAACATCAAAAAATAAGAGTCTGAGGGGGTGTACAGGGGGGGAGGGGTTGCCCCCCAAAATAGGTATTTGCTATAACATTGATTCATTGGTACATTTTACTGATTCCGTTCCACGTTGTCTTCCTCCTTAGTATCATTTTTCTACTAGGTGAGCACCAAGGAGTATTGCCCCTATTTTAACACACACACACACACACACACACACACACACACACACACACACACACACACACACACACACACACACACACACACACACACACACACACACACACACACACACAGTCTGAATGCCCCAACAAGCTTCAGATGTAGGTAAGTACACACACATGCACGCACACAATTGCCTTGTATAATACAAGTTGGGGTATCTAGCGCTGCCCGGTGCTATTGTTATCCTGTGGGCATTTTGAAGAAATCAAATTTTGTTTTTTTTTTCTATTTTTTGTGAGTGCTGAAAACACTTCCCTGCACCCACTAATGAATGGGTTGGGGATCATTTAATATTACCTTTGAAGTACACTACCGGTCAAAAGTTTTAAAACACCCCCATTTTTCCTGTTTTTACTGAAATTTAAGCAGTTTAATGTTTCAATGTCCTCTGAAATTAAAGCATAGAACAAATAAGAAATTGCAGATAAAAAAGAAATCGACGGAATCGTTTTGTTGAACAAAATTTAATCTAAATTTTTGACTCATCAATGTAGCCACCTTTTGCAGATATAACAGCCGAACATACTCGTGGAATTCTTTCCACAATGGAAATCAAATATTGTTCGGAAGGTTCTTCCCAACACTGTTGCAGAAGTTCTCACAAATGTGTTGCACTTGCAGGTTGTTTTGCTTTCACCCTTCTGTCCAGTTCATCCTCAACCAGCTCGATGGGGTTTAAGTCTGGCGACTGTGCTGGGCATTCCATGATTTGAAGCCTACCGTCTTGTTCTTTTCTTCTAAGGTAGTTCTGACATAGCCTGGAGGTATGTTTTGGGTCGTTATCTTGCTGTAGGATGAACCCCTGACCAACTAGGCGTAGACCAGAGGGTATTGCATGGCGCTGCAAAACGCTGTGGTAGCCCTTTTGGTTCAGGGTGCCAGTCACTCTGTGCAAGTCGCCGACTCTGGATCCAGCAAAAGAGCCCCAGATCATCACGCTTCCTCCTCCATGTTTGACAGTCGGTGTCACACACTGAGGAACCATCCTTTTGCCGACTCGACGGCGTAAAAAACCCTGCGTGATGAACCGAAGATTTCAAATTTTGATTCATCGGTCCATAAGACATTTTTCCAGCTTTCGGTAGTCCACTGGCAGTGCTTCATGGCCGAGGCAAGCTTCTTTTTCTTATTTTGCCATCTAAGCAATGGCAATGGATGGAGATCCTCAATGCCAGACAGGAAATCTGAGCCGTATCCCTGGACATATCACGTGCTTTTGACACGGTCTGGCACCCTGCCCTGCTCACCAAACTCTCTTCTTATGGTATCCAAGGCCATCTCCACTCATGGCTTGCAGACTTCCTCTCCTGTCGCAGTCACTGTGTGGCCCTTAATGGAGTTCTTTCATCCCCTCTTCCTGTCCAGGCTGGAGTTCCTCAAGGTAGCGTTCTGGACCCTGTTCTTTTTCTGGTTTTCATCAATGATCTCTCTGACTCTGGAAAATCCTCTATATCTCTGCTGATGACTCCACCCTCTGTCGTACCATCTGTCATCCCTCAGACCCGCAAGCAGCAGCTTCTTCGCTCACTGCAGATCTGGATAAAATCACAAGCTGGTCCAACACATGGAACATGACTTTCAATCCGGACAAATCTCACACTCTCACTATGTCTCTTCGAAAGGACCGTTTAGAACCCCCCCCCCATCCACTTTCTCAACAATCCTCTGGAAGAAGTCTTTTCTTTCAAGCTTCTGGGTCTCACTATCTGCCATGACCTTTCCTGGGAAAGCCACATTTCAAACCTCGCCTCCAAAGCCAGTCGCCGACTGGGAATCTTCCATCGTGCAAAGTCCTTCCACGGCCCACCTGAGCTCCTGACCACTTACAAAGCTTTTGTCCACAGCCTGATGGAGTACTGCTTTCCCCTCTGGGCTGGTGCTCCTGCCTCCCACCTTTCTTGGCTTCACGCTGTCAAAACCAGGGCATTTAAGATCTTCGGCATCTCCCGCAATGAAGTTGAGTCTTTGGGCCTCTCACTCAATCACCGCAGGTTGGTCGGTGGTCTTTCTGTCTTCTACCGTCTCCTCTCCAGCCTCGCCCCCCCTGCTCTCTCTGCAATTTGTCCCCACCACATTTCCACAGGGCGCTCAAGGTCCGCCAACAACCCCCTTCTGGTAAAACTACCAAAATCACGGAGCACTGCTCACCTTCACTCTTTTATTCCTCTTTTTCCCCACCTTTGGAATAAACTCCCACACTCTATTCAATGCAATTCTTCCCTCCAGGCCTTCAAAACAGCTGTTCACCACCACCTCTTATCATCCCCCATCCAAATCCTCGATCTTTTCTACCCCCGATAATCCACCCAAGACCACCTCCTTCAAATTTCCTGCTTTCCTTCCTGAAAGTCCCTGTAATGTCAATCTTCTATTCCCCATGTTCCCCGTCCCATCCCTCTCCCTTCCACAGATCTCCTAATATCTCTGTTCCCCACTGTTTTGTCCTTCCCATTCCCACCCCCATGTCTCCTGCCCCCTTGCTGTTTGTTGTGCGTCAGCTCTCACACGAGCCTCGACAAGGTATACAAAAAAAAGGCTTTCTTCCTGCCACTCGCCCTGTCAAACCTGTAGCTCGAAGTCTTCTCTTCACAGTTGAAACTGAGACTTCCTTACTTCGACCAGTGTTAAGCTGTGCTTGAAGCTGCTGTCCTGTGAGCTGCCCATCACACAAGCTGTTGACTTTCAGAAACTTGTCTTCTGATTGTGTTGTGGCTTTGGGTCTGCCAGACCTCTTCCTGTCAGAGTTTCCTCCAGTATGGTGTAGGAAACTGTACTCACTGACACCTTGGCTTCTTTTGCAATTTCTCAAAAGGAAAGACCCACACTTTTAAGGGTTATAATGGTCTGTCCGTCTTCCTTTGTTAATTGTCTTTTTCTTGCCATTATGATAGCAATATCCTACTTCCTGCAGTGCAATATTGTCCAACTAATGCTTCAGAGGGCGTCGCAACACGGTCTGTTCCAACACTGCTTTTTTCAGACAGAGGGTTTGTAACTAATCAACAAAAGTTGTGACACCTGTAGGAATTGTTTGCATCAACCTTCAAGGTTTAATTTACTTCCATTGCTGCAGAACAGCTGCAGTTGCTAACCCATTACTTATTCCCTGAAAATGGGCCTTTTTAACAACTCTGAAATTTCCATTATTTTTCAGTTTTTGGTAACCTAAACTTTTTTGTTTTTTAACCTCTGGCAGTTTTCCGCTTAGCTTTGTACCATTTCAGGTCATTCACTGGACTTGAACTGTTTAAATTTCAGTAAAAACTGAAAAATGGGGGTGTTCTAAAACTTTTGACCCGTAGTGTAACTGCAAAGACATGGGCACTATGGAGCGATTTTTACAAAAATATTTTTTTATCCCAATTTTTTTTCAAAATGTAAAAATATAAATCTTTTTCCCCCTAAACATTCCCCGATATGTATTGAAGAACCTGTGAAAGTTTAACGAAGATCCATTTAGCCATCTCTGATAAAAAAAAATAGTGACACACAAACACTTTTATAGTTATACATCGTCAGATAGGATGTGTAAAGGTTACTTAAAGCCAGTCACTCTGAAAACATAATAATAACGAATTTGTATAGAATGCCAGAGATCCTACAGAATTTCCTTGAGGGAAGATAGTTGTATTATATAATTAGTGTTCCTCCATATGTCTGATGTTGGCTTAATGATTTGGATGGTGGGCTTGGTATCCAAGCATCCTGAGTTCAAATCCCCCTTGGCTGTTGAATTAATACAAGGTGGGGTTTACTCTGCCTGTCATCCTTCCGAAGTTGGCAAAATGAGTGCCAGCTTGCTGGTATCGTGTGTTGGAGTGGTGACCTGTCTAGGTTTGTGCCCAATAACCAAGGAAACTGTTTAGGCAGCACCAATGCTCTGCACAGAGTATGGTCCTGATGGATGGATGGATGGATGTTCTTCCATTTGCAAAACTGAAGGCACCACCAACTTGCACCGCTGCTCAATAGGCAAGGCTGAGGTCTACCCCCAACCCTGACTACCACTCCTACACTCCCACCTCCACCTCCTCCTGAAGACCTGAGAATTTGTATCGTTCCAACCACAACCCGTTTTTGGCCTCTTTCATCATCTGAAACGAGGATTCTGGCATTGTAGCATGACCCCTCACAGTATATCTGTTTAGCAGAGACTATCTTTTCCAAGAAGTTGTGTTTTTGGATTGAGGTGGTGGTGAAGTTGATGATCCTTTGTTGACTTTTAAGACCATTTGGCCTTTGTCTAACTCCATTCGATTCCTCTTCAGAAACAATTGCACAACTTCGGTCACAGCAGAGCAATTGATGGCAAAACACTTTCCAGAATGTGCTTTAAAAGTTGATGGTTTACAGTATATACTTATTTCTGTCCATTACAAGACACACACACACACACACACACACACACACACACACACACACACACACACACACACACACACACACACACACACACACACACAAAGGAGAGACAAAGAAAGAGACAAAAACCAAATTTCAAAGAAAGCTATGTTAGCCTTCAGTTAAAATTATTAGCTGAAAGATCTTTCCAGTTCCAGGAATCTGTCACAACACAAGGCACCACTCCCATTATAAATCGTCTGGTGGGAGAGATAATACACACACAAACAGGGAAGTGCAGGACGTTTATCCATTTTAAGAGGGCGGTTAAGTATGTCTGAAGTTTGTAGTTTGATTCATCGGGACGGACAAAGGGCAGGCAAACATCCAGCACCAGAACCGCATTTTTGGTGGTGGAGGCCCCAGGACACACGTGTTGGGTGGTGGACGCCCTTTCTGCCATGAACGATAAAGGAAATTGGTGGTTTTCAACCTTTTTCACTGTTGGCGCCCCCAAACTCGTATGTTATTGTGTGGCACCCAGATTCAATTTTATATTTGTGTCGTTGCCTTCAGAACATTGCAGGCTCCACGAGTTAACTTATTGGATATAAAACAATTTCAGGAGCGGTTTTTTGTGGCCTTTTATTATCACCGATGGAGGGCATCGGATCCGGAAAAATAGATATTACTTCAGCATTACCTTCACAACAACAACTGCAACAACAACACGATCGCTTCAGGGAAAGAACTTGTTTTAGGCCTGAGGCCCGTACATGTTATGGCCTTCTTCAGGCCCGTGACCGCTCTCGGCTGCAACCTTTCCGTGTATATTTGAAAATCCTTGTTTTACACTGAAGGCAAAACTGAAATGGAAGGCAAAACGATTGTGAATGGTGTAGAACGCTTCGGCACATGGCTTGGGCCGACATGGCTTGGCTTAATGGGTGGTGGAGGCCCCGGGGCACGTATTGGGTGGTGGAGGCCCCGGGGCACGTGTTGGGTGGTGGAGGTCCCGGGGCACGTGTTGGGTGGTGGAGGCCCCGGGGCACGTGTTGGGTGGTGGAGGTTCCGGGGCACGTGTTGGGTGGTGGAGGTTCCGGGGCGCGTGTTGGGTGGGGGAGGTGCCGGGGCACGTGTTGGGTGGTGGAGGCCCCGGGGCACGTGTTGGGTGGTGGAGGTTCCGGGGCACGTGTTGGGTGGTGGATGTTCCGGGGCACGTGTTGGGTGGTGGAGGCCCCGGGGCATGTGTTGGGTGGTGGAGGCCCCGGGGCACGTGTTGGGTGGTGGAGGCCCCGGGGCACGTGTTGGGTGGTGGAGGCCCCGGGGCACGTGTTGGGTGGTGGAGGTTCCGGGGCACGTGTTGGGTGGTGGAGGTTCCGGGGCACGTGTTGGGTGGTGGAGGCCCCGGGGCACATGCCCCAGTTGCCCTTGGATAAAACCGGCCCTGCCCAGCACGCGACTATGGAACACGTTCAGAGCAAAGCACGATGTGTCTGAATAAGGAAAAACCCAGTCGTGCTGTCTCTCCTTGAAGGTACGAAATTAAAAAAATATATATTCTCACTCTCTCAGTCCAAGATCCAAGTCTACTTGTGATACGTACTCGATAGACAGGGACGAAGGCTCTGAAGTGGGACCAACAGGTTTTTGGACACGGGCACTGCACATCATCAGAACATGGGCGGGTCCCATGACTGCTCAACCACGCCCTGGTGCACCTACGTGTGCATACATTATCCTAAACTACTGCTACATCTCATCTCCGCCCCCCCTATTTATTTATTAACAAATCAAGACGCTCACGAGGTTTACAGACACTAACTGATCTTCTCAGGGCGGGTGGAGGGTTTGTCCTTGCTTGCAACTGCTGTGGGCTTCTCATTAAGGGGTACAGGGTCAGGAAGGAGTTCAGGTACATTGATGGGTGAAAAGTTTTCATGAGGAAACACCTCAGGTTCAAACGCAGGTGGTGTTAATACAGTAGTGGGTGACAAAGGTACTTGAGCTGGTTCAATGTTTGGCTCCCCATGACGTAACCTGAGTTGGTGAACATGTTTACGTTTGGATCTACCTTCACACAACTTCACAAGAAACATAATTTCACCAACCTTATCGATAATTATGCAAGATAACCACTTGGTTCCACATCCGGAGTTCAACACATTCACAGGGTCATTGATCTGGAAGTTACAGGATAATTTTTTTTGTTGTTGTATATTTTGTCGAGGCTCGTGTGAGAGCAAACACACAACGCACATCAAAGGGGGGGGGGGCATGAGACAAGAGGGGTGGGAGTGGGAAGGACAAAACAGTGGGGAACAGAGACATTAGGAGATCTGTGGAAGGGAGAGGGATGGGACGGGGAACATGGGGACTAGAAGATGGACATTACAGGAACTTTCAGGAAGGAAAGCAGGGAATTTGAAGGAGGTGGGCTTGGGTGGATTAACGGGGGTAGAAAAGATCGAGCTTTTGGATGGGGGATGACAAGAGGTGGTGGTGAACAGCTGTTTTGAAAGCCTGGAGGGAAGAATGGGAAAGAATAGAGTGAGGGAGTTTATTCCTTTGGTGGGAAAAAAGAGGAATGAAAGAGTGAAGGTAAGCAGTGATTTGTGATTTTGGTAGTTTTACCAGAAGGGGGTTGTTGGCGGACCTTGAGCGCCCTGTGGAAATGTGGTGATTGAGTGAGAGGCCCAAAGACTCAGCCTCATTGCAGGAGATGCCGATGATCCGAAATGCCCTGGTTTCTAAAACGTGAAGCCGAGAAAGGTGGGAGGCAGGAGCACCAGCCCAGAGGGGAGAGCAGGACTCCATCAGGTTACGGACAAAAGCTTTATAAGTGGTCAGGAGCTCAGGAGGGCCGAGGAAGGACTTTGCACAACGGAGGATTCCCAGTCGGCGACTGGCTTTGGAGGCGAGGTTTGAAATGTGACTTTCCCAGGAAAAGTCATGGCAGATAGTGAGACCCAGAAGCTTGAAAGAAAAGACTTCTTCCAGAGGATTGTTGAGAAAGTGGATTGGGGGGGGGGGGGGTTGTAAACGGTCCTTTTGAAGAGACATAGTGAGAGTGTGAGATTTGTCTGGATTGAAAGACATGTTCCACGTGTTGGACCAGTTTGTGATTTTATCCAGATCTGCAGTGAGCGAAGAAGCTGCTGCTTGCCGGTCTGAGGGATGACAGATGATATGGCAGAGGGTGGAGTCATCAGCAAAGAGAAATAGAGGATTTTCCAGAGAGTCGGAGAGATCATTGATGAAAACCAGAAAAAGAACAGGGCCCAGAACGCTACCTTGAGGAACTCCAGCCTGGACAGGAAGAGGGGATGAAAGAACTCCATTTAGGGCCACACGTTGACTGCGACAGGAGAGGAAGTCTGCGAGCCATGAGTGGAGATGGCCTTGAATACCATGGGAAGAGAGTTTGGTGAGTAGTGCAGGGTGCCAGACTGTGTTAAAAGCACATGATATGTCCAGGGATACGGCTCGGATTTCCTGTCTGGCATTGAGGACCTGCATCCATTGTTGGGAGAGCAGAAGCAGCATATCTAGGGTAGAGTGACCTGGTCTGAAACCAAATTGATGATTGGAAATCAAGCCATTGGAGAAGAGGAAGGATTTCATGTCTGAAGCGACGATGGATTCCATAACCTTGCTGATGATTGGGAGAAGGCTGATTGGTCTGTCGTTGCAGGGATCTGTTTTTGCACCTTTTTTATGCAGGGCAGTGATGTTAGCAGATTTCCAAGCAGATGGCAGATGACCTTGGGCAAATGAGAGGGTGAATAGAACAGAGAGAGGGTGAGCAAGAGCAGAAGATCAGGCTTTGAGGACACGTGGGCTGATGCCGTCTGGACCGGTTGCAGAATCTGAGTTGAGGTTTGACAGTAAGCTCTCCACCTTGTCAGGAGAAAAGGACACAGAGTCCAGGGACAGTTGGGTGGGACTGGGTAAGGTGGGTAGAGAAAGTGATGGGTTTTTGACACAAGATTTAGCTGCAAACACCGAGTTTAGGCATTCAGCATTTTCACGTGTGGAATCAGCATTGCGGCCATTTGAGGTAAGGGAGGGGATGGAGGGGGAACATACACCAGAAACAGATTTGATTATACGCCACCAGGATTTTGAGGAGGGAGAGAGGTTTGAGAGTTCAAACTTGAGATTAGAAAGATGTTGTTTTCTGGCTCTCCTGAGGGTAGATACACACTTGTTCTGAACTTTATGGAAGGAACCGAGATTACTCTCAGTTGGCTTTGCTTTCCATGAGGCAAAAGCAAGTTGTTTCAGGACAACTGCTTCGCCACAAGCTTCAGTAAACCAAGGGCGGGAGGAAGGGTAAGACAACTGAACACGAGAGGGGATAAATCTGTGCATGAGGGAGAGCAAGTTTCTTTGAAAGAATTCCCAGGATGAGTTGATGTTGGAGAAAGTAGCAATAGGAGACCATTCTATAAGTTTAAGGGCTGCTTGGAGATCCTGCCAGTCGGCTTGAGTGAAATGCCAGACTCGACGGCGGTGAGGTGGTTCTCTGATAACAGCCAGAGAGATGTCCACTTTGACAAGGACCTGGTCAGAAGAACCGATTGGAGTGGAGGAAGAGCAGCAGATATTGTCAGGGAAATTTGTCAAAATCAGATCCAGAAGAGATGGAGTACCATTGGTTGAGATCCAGGTCGGGAAGTTGACCGCGATTGAGTCAGTCCCAATGAGTCGCAGAAAGCTTTTGCTGAGGTGCCATGACAGGTGAGAGAGGTACCCACACCTAGCCAACTGGTATGATGACAATTGAAGTCGCCACATAAGAGGAAGAGAGAGTTTGGATGAGAAGATAGAAGATGGTCCATGTTTTCGGATAGTGAGGTGTGGATGGAGTCATCACTGTTAGGTGGACGGTACAGTACACATATAAACATGAGGTGGGAGTGGAGGGGAAGCCGAAGCCAGAGGAATTCCTGGGGGTGTGGGGGAGTGAGAGCAGTGCATGGAGAGTGAGGAATAGAGTCTTTGATGAAGAGAGCAACTCCTCCACCAAGGCGAGCCTCAGGTCTGTCATACCGGAGGAGGGAGTAACCAGGGAGAGATAATTAGGAGTCTGACACGTCTTGGGGGAGGAAAGTTTCTGTTAGGCAGATTATGTCTGGTTTGTCAGTGGCAACCTGTATGGAAAGATATGAAAGGTTTGAGCGAAGGCCCCAGATATTTGAGGTCCAGACTTTTCATGAAGAGGTAGGGGAGGAGGCTTTGGGTACAGGGCATGGGGGGAGGGTAGGACAAGGGACGAGGGGGGAGGTAAGGAGGGTTGTTGAAAGAGTGTGGGGGATTGCAGAATAGCTACAGGAGGGGACCGGATGAGGTGGAGTGAAGGCTCTGTGGTGCTGGGGGAGAGGGGGGACAAGAGTGGGAAGAAGGCAGTTGAGGACTTGAGGAGGTCTCGTGAAGAGATGGAGGTGAGAGGGCAGTGGAAGGAGGCAGCTTTGTGGATGAGAGGGGGGAACTTTGAGAAGGATGAGTGAGGGGGATGAAAGGTGGGACAAAGGTGAGGGGGGGATTTTTGAGAGAGGTGAGAGGGAGGCTTGGAGGGAGAAGAATGGGATGGTTGCTTTGAGAGTGAGAGTGAGGGGTGAGAGGGGTGAGTTGGCACTGAAGTTGGAAAAAAATAATGGTTGATGGAAAGTGAACATTCTTAGCAAACTGGGGTTTTTTAAGTTTTAGGTCAGAGATGCGATTTAACACAATTCTTGAGGGATGCAATTAAGGCAAATTCAGAGAATGGAGAGAAGAAACGCTGTAATAGTTGGATTTTTTAGGCAAGGAATGAAGGAGAGGTCGAAATGAGAGCAGTCTGTTTAAATTGCAGAAGAGTAGTGCATTGTGAAACAGTAAAGAGTACCACATGTGTGAGAGAGGAAGATGAAGCATTATAAGATATCGTTTTTGTTATTATTATTAATGTCTGAGAGTTTTCAACAGATTAGGTCATGGAAATGTTGTAGAAAAAAATCGAGGAAGAAGAAGAGGAGGATGAAGAATAAGAGGAAGAAGCGATGAAGAAGAAGAAGCAGAATCAGGAGAAAGGTATCGTTTATTTATTTATTTATTTATTTATTTATTTTTGATTTAAGATAAGAAATAGAGAGATTAGTTGGGAGAAATGGGGGACATTAGGAAAGTGGAGAAGATAGAAATTGAAGGTAATGGGGAGAAAAAACAAATAAAACGATCGTCGAGGGGAACCGCTAGGCCTCAAGCCTTGGCCTCAAACACCCGGTAAGACAACGTCGACAAAAACTCACAAAATAGCACGATTTTTGAAACAAAACCGAACTAGGAACACACAGTAACATGTAGGTGAGAAAAAATAAACTGTTAAAACGGGACAAATAACGATCAGAAACTTAACTTTGAGATCATCAGCAGAGAGCCCCCAAGGAGACCTCTCGACGCTCCAAACCCGGAACCGGAAGTCATTGATCTGGAAGTTGCGGTATTCAAATGTTTGGTCGTGATTACGATTCTGTTGATACTTGTTATTCTTGACCTCGACCGTTACGTCCAGGTGCCATAATGATAACCGTGTTGTTAATTCACGACCCATCAGAAGCTTGACAGGTGAGCGACTGGTGGTTTGATGTGCTCCGGTGTGGTAGTTGAACAACACACGAGCTGGGCGAGATTGAATGGAGCCTTCCTTGATGCAGCTCAGACCATTCTTGGTGATCTGAATAGCACATTCAGCTTGACCATTACTGGTAGGTTTGGAGGGGGCAGATGTGTAGTGCTTCATGCCATTCATTTTACAAAAGATCTAAAACTCTGAACTTGTAAATGATGATCCATTATCTGATACAATGGAGTTTGGAATACCATGTTGCGCGAACATGGTACGGAGAGCTTCAATTGTTACAGCAGAGGATGAGGATGGAACCATGAGAGCTTCAATTCATTTGGAGTGAGCATCAACTACCATAAGGAAAAGCTTTCCTTGAAATGGACCAGCATGGTCGATGTGTAGTCTGGACCATGGTTTTGATGTCCACGACCACATGGCCAATGGAGACTGTGGCGGGGTCATCTCATGGGCTTGACAAGTGTATCAATGGCGTGCACCAGACTCAATGTCACTGTCCAAACCAGGCCACCACACATGGGCTCGGGCAATAACCTTCATGGTGACGATGCATGGATGAGCATTGTGGAGTTCACTGATAATTTTCCCGTTTTGTTTAGGCAGAATTATCACTCAGCTACCCCCAAAGCAGGCAGTCTGTATCAATAGAGAGCCCACCCTTCTGGATGAGGTACAGTTTCGCCCCTTCCGGTAGTGATGCCCAATTACCTGACATAACACAGCATTTAATTTGTGACAAATCTGGATTGCTATTGGTAGCACAAGCAATTTGCTTCGTGGTTACGGGTGCCTCATCGTGAATGACGTTCGCCATGAGATGAATGATATCACCAGGTTGTGGAGGTTCTGGGATGTCCACTGGAAGTGGCAAGCGACTGAGTGCGTCAACACAGTACATTTCCTTACCCGGGTGGTAAACCAACGAATAGTCAGAACTGGCAAGGATCAATGCCCGACGTTGTACATGACCTCATGATGTGGGCAGAATGGCTCTGGTTTCTCCCAGGAGATCTAACAAGGGTTTGTGATCAGTCTCAATGGTAATATGTCTTCCAAAGACATATAGGTGCACCTTTACGGTGTCGCAGACACATGCTAACCCCTCTCGTTCTACTTGAGCAGAGCAACGTTCAGTGTCAGATCGGGTTCGTGGTGCACAAGCAACAGGCTGGAGCTTACCGGTTCCATTTGTTTGCAACAACGCACACCCGATGCCATATGAATGGATATCATAACTGACAATAAGTTCCTTGGATGGGTCGTAATGGACAAGTAATGGCGAGGAGGACAGAATGGTTTTAGCGGCCTTGAACGCTCTTGTTTGGGCAGCTTTCCATTTCCAGACAACGCCTTTCCTGAGGAGAAGATGCAGAGGCTCGACCTTTGTGCTTAGTTGAGGCAGGAAATTACCAAAGTAGGTCAACATACCCAGGAATGCATGAAGTTCTGAAATGTTTTGTGGCATTGGTGCATTCGCAATTGCTTCAACTTTGCCCGGAGAGGGTGAAATGCCTTGACAGGAGATTTGATGACCCAGGTGTTCAACTTCACGTACCATAAAGGTACACTTATCATGCATTAGGCATAACCCAGCTTGTGACAGCCGATTGAGGACTTTGTTTAGGTTCTCGAGGTGTTCATGTTGTGACTTGCCAGTCACTAGTATGTCGTCCTGAAATACGACCGTCTTTGGTGCAATTTTCAATAATGTCTCCATCTTGCGTTGGAAGATTGGTGCAGCAAAGCGTCTGCCAAATGGGCGTATGTTGTACATGTAGAGTCCTCGATGAGTGTTGATGCATGAAAAGGGCTTGGAATCATCATCCACTTCCATTTGAGCACAAGCATTGGTCAAGTCAAGCTAAGTGAATGTCTGGCCACCTGTGAGAGTGGTGAACAGATCCTCTGCTTTGGGCAAAGGGTAGCCATCCAGCTTAGAATAGCAATTGATCGTCGTTTTGTAGTCCCCACAAATGCGCACTGTTCCATCTGATATGAGTATTGAAATGATAGGTGCTGCCCGGTCGGAGTACTTAATTGGTGAGATGATGCCCTCACTCTGGAGGCAGTCAAGCTCACACTCGATCATTGATCGCATCATGTGGGGCACAGGTCTAGCCTTATGGAGCAATGACTGAGCATCTGCAAAAACATGAATCCTCACTTTGGGCCCTGCAATGGTGCCAACACCATCATTGAACAGGCCAGGGTACTTGTTGAACACGGTATCGTATCCAGCATCGGAGTTGGAGACTGTTTACGTCACTCCAATAAAATCTGATTATTCATAACCAATCTCGGCCTGAGAGGGTTGGTCCTTCTCCATGCGCAATCAGTAGTGGTAGGACATGAGTGATGTTTCCATATCCTACAGTTACGTTAGCTGAGCCAACTACAGGAGCCATCTCGTTGGTGTATGTTCTCAAATCAGTAGAGACAGGCCGGAGTGCAGGAGCCTTTCTCGGAGGGTAGATGGAGGTGAACTTGCTCTCGCTCATAATTGATCTGGAAGCGCCGGTATCAACTTCCATCCTCACCGGGATCTTATCGATTGTTACATCAACTATAATTGGAGCATCGGAGATCTTTGTTCCAACAGAGAAAACCTCACGAAGTTCCTTACTTGACTCTTGGCTGCAGGCTGTGCTCTGTGACCTATCATCCGCTGCATAAAGTTTCACCGTAATGTGATAAGCAGGAGACAAGTTCTTCGACTTTGATCAAGAACGACACTTCAAGTATCTCCGCTTACCACTGTTGTTACAGGTATAATTCCTGTACCGACATTGGAAAGCTTGATGATCACCACCACAACGCCAACAAGTTACCCCAACCTTCCGGGTAGATTCAGAAATGTCAGGAGGTGGAGGTGAATTTGGTGGCTTGCTAAAACACTTTTGCTTGCAGCCAAAGGTTAACTTGTTAACCAATGTGTCCTGCTGGATAACTTTTGACTTGTTTGAGATCACACTCAGGCTCTCGGCAGTTTGCATACACGCAGTGGCTGTTTCCATGACTTTAGCCAAATTGAGGTCGGATTCAGTGAGGAGTTTCCGCAGAATTGAGTCGTCATTGATGCCTCTTATAAAGAAATCACGTAATATCTCTTTGAGTTTATCTGTAAACTCACAATCATTGGCGAGTCTGCGTAAATCAGCACAAACTCGGATGCTGACTGACCATATGGACGATGGTGGGTATAACATTTATTTCTCGAGACGATCTTAACCGGTTTAGGGTGATAATGTCTTTTCATGAGATTGACGAGCTCTTTATATGACTTGTCAGAAGGTTTGGCTGGGACAAGAAGATCTTTGATGAGGTTGTACGTCGGGGCGCCGCATACGGTCAGCAATACAGTTCACCACCTTTCAGTGTCCTCATTGGTGTCCATTTTGTTTGCCACAAAGTACTGCTCCAGATGATCAGTATAGTCTCCCCAATCATCCCCCACTGTGTATTCACACAATATGCCGAGGCACGAAGACATCCCATCTTCGTCACCACTGTAATGCAATCAATAGACAGGGACGAAGGCTCTGAAGTGGTCAGGTCAGGTCAGGTATGGGAGCATGCACCGGAGCAGTGTGTCACTGCGTCCATTTTCTGCCGGTACTCCAGGGGCCTCCGTCTGGCCACCCCCAGGCAGATGCCTGGCCCATCCCCATCTCCTTGGGATGCCATTCAACATGCTGCAACCACGAGGCACGTGGTCGGCTCATTGGGCTCCTCCACCCACGAGACTACCTCACGGAGAGAATCTGGTGAGCAGGTTCAGCATCAAGAAAATGAACGACATGTCCAAACAGCTGCAGTTGATGCTCACGGACTATGCAATTAACAAAGCTCATTTGAGTCTCTCTCAGCAAAGGCTCGTTGGACACAAGGTCCAACCAGCAATAGCCAAGGATACTCCAAAGAGACCTTGTACCAAAGGAATTAAGTCTCCATCTCAGATCCCTGGTCAGAGTCCAAGTCTCACATCCATAGAGCAAGACTGGAAGCACCAAGGGCCTGAAGACTCGGACTTTCGACCTCCGGCACAGGTACCGGCAGTGCCACGCCCCACAATCCAGTGAATCCATCACTCCCCAGGCCCGACCCAGACGTCGATTGACCTCTGACTCACAGCCAGCAGAGACATGAATATCACTGCCAAGGTAAGTGAATCTCTCCACGACCTCAACATCCTCACCACAAACAGACACAGACAGGACAGGAGCATCCAAGATGTCATTGAAAGCATGGATCTTAGTTTTGACCCAGGAAATCCGTAATCCCAGTGGCGCAGACTCATTCAGCACCTCGAGGGCCCCCAAAAGGATATCTAAAGTCTCTGCGAAGATGACTGCATCATCTGCGAAATCAAGGTCAGACATCTTGACATTCCCAAATGATGCACAGCAGCTTGATTTCTTCGACATCCTCCCCAGAATCCAGGCCATACAAGGGCTGAAAAGTGTGGAGGCCAGTACACACCCCCGATGAACTCCAGTAACAACTGGAAATAAGAGATGGTACCACCACATCTCACAGCACTCTCAGTACCAGAGTGCAGTTGAGACATCAGATTGATTAGTTTTGGTGGTACCCCACGAAGACCAAGAATCCTCCAGAGGGCATCCCGATTCACTGAATCAAACGCTTTACAGAGATCAACATAGGCTGCAAGCAGCCACTGCCAAAACTCTCATCTGCATTTGGTGAGGACACGAAGAGCAAGGATACAGTCAGTCGTTGACCTCTTTGGTGTAAAGCCTGCCTGATCTGGAAGCTGGTGCTCAAGCAGATGGTGGCGAACCCTATCTAGAATTATCCGAGCAAAGACCTTGCCCGGCACTGAGAGCAGCGTCACCCCTCAGTTGTTGTTGCCATCTTGGCGATCACCCTTCCCTTTCCATAGAGGGACACAAGACCCCTCTTCCAGTCAGTTGGTCATGATGCCTGTGTTCCAGGCAGAGCACAGAACTGCATGCAACAACATGAGTACAGCATTTCCACCAGCCTTGAGAAGTTCAGCATGGATCCCACAGATCCCTGGATCTTTACCCCATTTCAACCAGTTCACCACAGCCTGTGTTTCCACAAACGAAGGTGGACCACAGTTGATTGGAGGGTCAGCTACAGGGATTATAACACCCCTGACGTCCAACTAGACAGCGGGTGGGTCAGCCTGGTACAACCGCGAAAAGTAACCGGCCCAGCGGGCCTTCACTTTGGACTCCCCTCTCAAGACACCACCACCCTATGCTTAAACTGCAGTACACCGAGGGATGGGAGTGGAGGAACGCAATGCGCGAATTCCCCTGTAAGCTGGATGAGAATCACTTGATCACAGGTGATGCTCTACCCCCTCACAGATTCCTTCGACATAGACCTCCTTGTCCACCCATAGCACACGTACAGTTTTACAGCTCAGCTTCCTGAACAGCTCAGCTCTGCCATTCTGCCTGGCCCTGCGACTCTGGTCAATGGTATCCAGTGTCCTTCGAGAGACACAATTCTTCTTCGCCCTGCGGTGAGTTCCAAGACATCCACGGGCAACATCAAGGACGGTGGTCTTGAAGGCGCTCCACAACTCTTCAGGATCTCCCAAAGCACCCAGACACCCCAAATCTCCACTCAGCCTGTTTGAAAACTCCTCCGCTGCCCTCTCATCCTTGAGCTTGCCAACATCCAGCCTAGGCTGGGATGGTCCCATTCTCCTGGATTTAAGGTGCAACTTAAGAGTTGCTATAACAAGCCGGTGGTCAGTATTGAGGAACTGAGCACTCTGGTAGACCCTGCAGTTCTGGATCATTCTCCATTGACCATCAACGAGGACATGGTCAATATCCTTTGCCACATCGCCAGCGTTGGGATACTATGTCCTGTGATGAGCCTCTGGGTGCGAAAACCATGAACCAGCCCCCCCCCCCCGAAGTCCATGACTTCTTGCAAAGTCAAGGAACTTAGTGTTGTTCTGGTTCACACTTCCATACCCATGGGGACCATCACGTGTCTCATAACCATCCCGATCAGTTCCAGTCGATGCATTGAAATCCCCCAGGATGATAAGAGTATCTCGCCTGGGACGCTGATCAACCACAGACTCGAGTGTGGCATAGAATGTATCCTCACGGAGAGATCACTTGCCTCAGTAGGAGCATATACAGAGACCAGGGAAATGACACCTAAGGAGTGACGAGTCCTCATCTCTTAATACGCTCATTGACCGGTTTAACCTCAATTATTATTGGAATCAGCTTATTGGACACAGCTTCAGCAACTCCTTGGGCATGTTAACCATCAGAGCGACCAGACCAATCGTAGGTGTAAACACCCGCCATAATCTCACTGCAATCTGTTCTCCGAACCTCAGAGAGTGCTGCAATACCAATGTCCAAACACTTGAGCTCAGATGATAACAGAGACAGGTGATCATCCTCTCTTCGGGATAGGACATTCCAGGCACCCACCCGAAGGGACCGCCTCAGGTTAACCCAAGAAGACCGCCGTCTGGTGGACAACACCTCAGCACCACTCCGACACACTCTCCCGCAATCTGACTCAGGAATATAACCACATGGTTTCCCTCCTAGTATCAGAGATTGGGGGTCCCGAAGGCTTTGCCCCAATCCCGTCATCCGGTGATCTGCCCTGCGAAGAGAAGCTACACATGCTGTACTCCCACGGAGTGGGTTTTCAGATTTTTTTATGCATCTGGAATGTTTTGCGGAATGAAGGGTTTTACGGTGGCCGGAGTGCAAATCCTGCCACTAACCTCCCAATAAGAAGTAACCCAACTGCAGGAGGACGTCTGCAGACACAGTTGGGCACTAGATATGGATGGCCGTTGGCTCACAAGGAGCTCCTCCCTCCCTTTGACAGGTTTTGTTTTTAATCCTGTTAGGTGTCCATTTCTGAAGTGGGAACAGGTTTAACTCGGAAACGGGCACAACACAACACAACACAACACAACACAGCACAGCATCAGAACATGGCTGGGTCACGTGACTCTACTTAACCACGCCACGGTGCAGCCATGCATCATAAACTACTGAAACATCTCAACGAAGGAATTCCTTCTTCTGATGTTAGCCATGCTTCTTCATCCTCTCTGAGGTCACCTGTACCATATATAGTTTATACCATCATCCTGCAGTGACAATCCAGGGTAAGAACATCAGTTGGATAATCATACGAGTTAACACAGAGGAGGGGGTTGGTATTAACCTGTGATGGAACCCAGGCAAAACAACACAGAACGCGTACCTTGCAATGAGTTAACAACATAGAGCATGAACCAATGAAGACCCGAGCTGGGGTACTCGTCAAGCCGTAGTAACATAGAGCATGAACCAACGAAGACCCAAGCTGGGGTACTCGTCAAGCCGACCACTTTCACACACTGTGGGGACGCAATGTTAAAGTTGATCTGCTTGTGCTTTGACAAACCTCGGGTCGCAAGAGGGAATCGGTGGAGGAAAGCAGGACAGTGGAGGATAACAAGGGAGGTAAGATGGCAGCATGCATCTTGGTGTTCATAGCAGTAGATGAACGTGACAATGTATGGTCACAAGGGCCACTTGCATCGTGGCCTGAACCAAATAACAAATGAGGGCTGCCTGATACTGAGTCTGTCTGTCTGTCTGTCCCTCTCTCTCTCCCATAAGACTGGACCATCCATAAGACTCAACTTTAAAAGACTGTCCTTGCACTTTGCAGTGTGACTTTATACAACCCTGGTCACTGTGAGTGCTCCACATCTCTCAGTGTTGCTTGTGTGCGTTGCAAATTGTTCTGTAACAACTACACCAAAGCTGATGGAACTAGGCACATGCTATAGAGCATGAACTTGCTGCAATGAAGGACAAGGAGGGAGGGGAGGGGATAATCATAAATCAGGAAGGGGGTGTCAAGAGAAAACCGAGTTGGGTGGAAAATGATTGCAGCTTCAAATTCAAAATCATATCTGAACTCACATGTATCTATATTATAAAAGGAGCCAAGCTGTGTGGGAGAACCCAACTCGTGTCATTCACATAACATTCCAATCGTAGTTTGTTTCATAAAAAATGCACCATTACCTTTCCCTCCTTGACTCGTGTTCCCCAAACGTACTTCCCATTTCTCTGCACTTCTCACTGTTCCACCGTCACTTATCTCTCCATTTCCATTCTTCCTTTTTCTCAATTTTCATTTCCTCCATTTACTCCCAGTGTCGCACACATTTTAACCAGACTCACTGGTGTCATGGCTAGAGTGCCCTCCATGAGTCTGGGAGGTATCGGTCGTTCGAACCACGGCCGAGTCATACCAAGCGAGTTATAATGGTACGTGCTGCTTACTTGCTCAACACTCAGGAGTTGAAGGACAGAGACCGCCATGGGTTGGCAATACCTTGATGGGCCTAATGGACTCCTCTGTAAGTTCTTTGTAAAGGACTCTCCTATTATTATTATTATCACGAAAAGGATGAAAACACAGTTAGTCAATCAGAAAGTCTTCACCTGAAAGGTGACAACATGAATGTGGATATTGAATTCCAGTGTTGGAACCACTGAAGTGCTGTCCTGGTCAAATGGTCTTGCTGCTGTTCGTTAGCGGTTACATAGAACGTGGGTTTCAACCGTGACATGTTCACCAGCAGTTGGTGCGAAGCCTTAACCACATTTTGGCATCACAGCACGGACGAGAGCAGACAAGTCAGTTCGAGGTAACATAATCTTGAGGAATGAATAAAACATTTTTTGTGCATGAATACAACTCGTTTTGTGAATGAGTGAAATAGGGTGCGGGTTTATGGCAGCAGAAAGCAAAGATAATCGCATCAATCAGCGGCTGTCCTTCGGCTTATAGGTACGTACAAAACCGCTCACCGTTCGCCCAGTAGAGTGAGCCTTCAGTATTCCTTCTCGACTTGTGTCTGCTGGAACTTCTTCTCTTTATGTCTC